>NC_133665.1:44091531-44391531 GCF_037893015.1 Macrotis lagotis | reverse complement strand
AAGCTAATATAAGAAAAATGACAATTTTCCAAAACTATAGTACTTGTTTAGTGCCCTACCAATCAAAATTCCAAAAAATTACTTTAATGAGTTAAAAAAAGTTGTAGGTAAATTTATATGGAGAAATAAAAAGTCAAGAATTTCCAGGGATTCAATGAAAAAAAAAGTACAAAAGAATTTGACTTGGTATTACCAGATCTAATATTATATTATAAAGCATCAGTAATCAAAACTGTCTGGTATTAGCTAAGAAATAGTGTGGTGGTTCAGTGGAATAGACAAGGTGCACTAGCAGGAAATGATTATAGTAATCTGCTGTTTGATAAACACAAGGAGTGCAGCTATTGGGATTAAAAACTCTCTCTTCGATAAAAACTGTTGGGAAAATTGGAAGGTGGTATGGCAGAAACTTATATTATACCAACACCTTACACACTATACCAAGATAAGATCAAAATGGATACAGAATTTAGTCATAAAATTAATATTATATTCAAACTAGAAGATCAATGAGTAGTTTACCTGTGAGATCTATGGAAAGAGAAGCAGTTTATGACCAAGGAAGAGATGGAGAATATCATTAAAAACAAACTAGAAAATTGTGATTACATTCAATTAAAAAGCTTTTGCACAGGCAAAACCACTGTAACAAGATCCAAAGAAATATAATTAATTTGGAAACAATTTTTACAACTAGCATTTCTGACAAAGGACTCATTTCTAAAATATACAGAAAACTGAGTCAAATTTTCAAATAAACAAGCCATTCCCCAATTGACAAATGGTAAAAGGATATGCAAAGGCAATTTACAGCTGAGAAACTCAAAGAGATCCCTCATCATAGAAAACATTGCTGTAATTCATTACTTATTAGAGAAATTCAAATTAAAGCATCTTTGAGATACAATCTCACACCTCTCAGACTGGCCATATTCCCAGAAAGGACAGTGATCAATGTTGGAAAGGATGTGGGAAATCTGGGACACTAATATATTGTTGGTAGAGCTGTGATCTCATTCAACGTTTCTGGAGAGCAATTTGGAATTATGTCCAAAGGACAACAAAAATGTGAATTTCCTTTGATCCAACAATGCTACTACTGGGTCTATATCCTGAAGAGATTATGAAACAGTATAATGACATCACTTGTACAAAAATTTTCATAGCAGCCCTTTTTGTGGTGACAAAGAATTGTAAATTAAGTGAATCTCCTTCAATTGGGCAATGGCTTAACAAACTGTGGTATGTGTATGTGACAGAATACTATTGTTCTATTAGAAAACAGGAGGGATGGGAATTCATGGAAGCCTGGAGGGATTTGCATGAACTGATGCTGAGTGAGATGAGCAGAAGCAGAAGAACATTTTATACCCTTACAGCAACATGGGGGTGATGATCAACCTTAATGGACTTGATCATTCCATCAGTGCAACAATCAGGGACAATTTGGGGCTATCTGTGTTGGAGAATACCATCTATATCTAGAGAAAGAATTGTGGAATTTGAATTAAGCCAAGACTATTACCTTCAATTAGAAAAAAATTATCTTATTATATAATCTTGCTATCTCTTATACTTTATTTTTCTTTCTTAAGGATATGATTTCTCTCTCATCACATTCAACTGAGATCAATGTATATCATGAAAACAATGTAAAGACTAACAGAATGCCTGCTGTGGGTTGTGGGAGGAGGAAAGCAAGAAAGAATTGTAAAACTCAAAATAAAGAAAATCTTTCTAAGGTTACAAAAATAAAAAATAAAGAAAGAAAGGAAGAAAGCAAGTGAAGAATCACTCACAGGGGAAATATCAAAACTGTCTACAAATTGGACTCTAATATGAAAGTTCACCAAAGAGCTTAAAAAAGAATTTAAAAACCAAGGAAGAGAGGAAGAAGAGAAATGGAAAAAAGAAATGAAAGTCATGCATGAAAATTATTAAAAATTGACCAAAGAAATCAACTCCATTAAAAGTAAAAATACCAGCTGAAAAAGGAAACACACAAGTTAATTGAAGAAAATATAACCCCCCCCAAGTTAGACTTGAACAAATAAAAACCAATGAATCTACAAGAATACAAGAGTTCATCAATCAAAATAAAAAATCTGAAAACATTGAAGAAAATGGAAAGCAACTTTAAGGGGAAATGAATGACCTGTAAAAAATAGATCCAGGAGAGACAATCTACAAATAATTGGACATCCAGAAATTCTGAATCAAGAAAAGAGCCTGGAAAGCATTATGAAGGAAATTATAAAGAAAAACTCTCCAAATCTACTACAACAATATAACAATATAACCATTTAAAAAATCACAGAACTCCTTCAGAAAGAGTCCCTAGGATAAAAACCCCTAGGGTTATAATAGCCAAATTCCAGTATTCTCAAATAAAGAAGAGAATATTGCAAACAGAAAAAAAGAAAACAATTCAAATACAAAGAAATACTATCAGACTCATGCAGGATCTATCAGCCTCAATACTGAAGGATTGGAAGCCCTGGAATAGAATATTTTGGAGAGCAAAGGACCTGGGATTGCAACCCAAAATGTACTACTCTGCAAAATTCAGGATATACTGTCAGAGGGAAAAAGGGATATTCAACAAAAAAAGAGGACTTCTGGAATTTCCTGACACAAAGACCAGAACAGAACAGAGAATTGAATTGCAAAATACACTACTCAAGAGTTGCATTAAAAAAAAGGTAAATGAAAAGGTGAAGGAAAAGACAACACAAAACAAATGTTGATCAAGACCATCAAATTGTATATAACCCTAAAAGGGATGATATAACACTTTCAATTCTTTGAAGCTTTACTTCTCTTAGTATAATTAAAGGGTAAAATATAATTGAAGGCAATGAACTTAAAGGATATGGGTAAAATTGGGTCTTTTCTCTCAATTGAAGGGGTCCAAGATGACATCACTATATTTGAGACAAAAAGCCCTGAAGAAAAGCAGTGGTGTTAACTTTAAACTTAAGTGTCTCATTATCCTTTGACCCACTTTAATTCAACTATGCTTAGCACCTTTTCTAGTGAAAACTGTGAAGTCACATAAATTATGAAGTCCCAAGTCAGTGTCTGTCACTTACAATCATTTGTAAGGTTCTCAGGTGAGACCTCCAGAGCTTCCCAGTACTTAGAGATCTTTAAGATTCTTGCAGTCAATTAGATCATGGCTTGACTTAAATTGTGCTTCACTACAACAGGGTTAAGTACCTGGGTGAGGGTGGGGAACAAAATGGGACAGAGAATAGGCCTTACTTCACTTAACAAAGTGTTAAGTGTCTTGAGTGGGGATCTGAGGAGGTAAAATGTGAAAGAAAATAGGCCTTGTTCCACTTAATAAGGGGTTAAGTACCTTGACCCTAGGTGGAGGAGGGGGTAAAGTGTGAGAAGAAATAGGTTTGGGGAGGGGCACAAATAGTTCAAGAAATAATATGACTTTAGATGATACTTTGGTTCATGAGGAGGATTGCATATATTTGAAAGATACTTGAAAAGGGGGGTAAGGTAAAAATTATAATTATAGTTTGATGCAATTTTAGTCAATGCTGCTTATCAAGCAATTGAGCAAACAATTTGTGATGATATCTTGATAACAATATAAGCTTATCAAGCAATCAAATAATCAAACTGTGATTGATGATATCTGATTAATAGTATTAGAGCAATAACACCAAGGGAAAAGGCACAAAGATTTATAATTTTAGAGGGAATGAAGGGAGAATATGAGTAAATTCTATTCAATAAATTTAACCCAGATAATGAATAAGATACATTCCTGCTTGGGTTTAAAAATCTAATGTAATCTACAGGGAAGTCGGGGGAGGAGTAGGAAAGGGAAATATAAGGTGAGAAAGAACTGATAAAAGGGAAGGGAAGGTATAAGTGAAAATAAACTGAAAGTTAAATTTTTAAAATAAATTTTTTATAAAAAGGAGAAGGGTAGTAAAATTTTGGTGAGGAGGAATAAGAGAAAAGGAAAGAAAAATATAAATGGAGAAAGGTAGCATAGAGGGAAATACAAAATTAGTAATCTTAACTGTAAATGGAAATGGGATGAATTGTCCCATAAAATAGAAGTGGATAGCAGAATGGATTGAAAACCAGAGTACTACAATTTGTGGTTTACAAGAAACACATTTAAAGCAGGGTGATACATATAGGTAAAAGATTGGAGCAAAATATATTATGAAAAAAAATCTGGGGTAACAATCCTAATCTTAAATAAAGTAAAAGTAAAACTCAATCTCATTAAAAGGGATAAAGAAGGACTCTACATCTTCTTAAAAGGGCCCATTGGTAATGAAGCTATATTGTTACTAAACATGTACACAGTTTTTGGTATAGCATCTAAATTCCTAGATGAAAAGCTGAGTGAATTACATAGAGACATTGACAGCAAAACTTTAATAGTGGGACACCTCAATCTCCCTTTCTCAAAACTAGATAAATCTAACAACAAAATAAATAAGAAGGAAGTTAAGAAGGTGAATGAAATCTTAGAAAACTTGGATATGATGGACCACTGGAGAAAACTTAATGGGGATAGAAAAGAATATATATATTTATCTTCACAGTACACTGAACCTACACCAAAATTGACATGTACTAGGGCACAAAATCCTTATAATCAAATGCAGAAAGGCAGAAATAATGCATATTACTCATACCATGATACAATAAATGTACATGTGATAAATGGAAAGAACTAATTGGAAACTAAATATCTTTATCATAAATAATGGGTAGATCAAACAGCAAATAAAAAAAGTAATCAATAATTATGTCCAAGAAAATGATACTAATGAGACATCATCCCAAAATTTTTGAGATGCAGCCAAGGTGGTCTTGAGGGTAAACTTTATATCTCTAAATATCTATATGAATAAAACAGAGAAAGGAGATCAATGAATTGGGTGTGCTAGAAAAAGAACAAATTAAAGATCCCCAACTAAATACCAAATTAGAGATTCTGAAAATCATGTGAGAGATTAATAAAATTGAAAGCAAGAAAACCATTGACCTCATAATTAAATGAAAAAGCCAACAAAATAGACAAACCTTTGGTTATTATCATTAAAAAAGAAAGATCACCAAATTTCCAGTATCAAAAATGAAAAAGGTGGACTAACTACCACTGAGAATGAAATTAAAGGGATAGTTTTGATCTACTTTAAAGAAGTATGTACCAATAAACTGGATAATCTGAGTGAAATGGATGAATATTTGCAAAAATACAAATTGCTCAAATTAACAGAAGAGAAAATAAATTGATTAAATAACCCCATTTCAGGAAAAAAAAAAATTGAAGAAACCATCAATAAACTCACTAAGAAAAAGGCTCCAGGTTCAGATGGATTTATAAGTGAATTCTACCAAACATTGTAGAATCAATTATTTCCTATTCTACATAAATGAATTTTAAAAAATAGGAGAAGGAGTTCTACTAAACTCCTTTTATGACACAAATGTGGTGCTGATAGCTAAACCAGGAAGAACCAAAACTTACAAAGAAAATCACAGATCAATATCCCCAATAAATATTGATGCAAAAATCTTAAGTAAAATTTTACCAATGAGACTACAGCAAGTTACTACTAGGATAAAACTCCATGATCTGATTGGATTTATACCAGATAGACAGGAATGGTTGAACATTAGGAAAACACTCAAAATAATTAGGCGTATCAATAGCAAAACCAACAGAAATCATATGATTATCTCAATAGATGTTGAAAAAGCCTTTGAAAAAATACAACAGGAGGGGTGTGCCTGCCCGGGCGCCCGCGGCGGCTCCAGCTGCTGCCACGCCACAACGCGCACAGCCGGGCACCCTCTCCCAGGTCCCCCGAGCCGAGACCCAAAGGAGAAGGCGAGTCAGTGCCCGCAATGTCGGCACCTCCCGATGAGAAAGTAGAGACTAGAGCTGGACACCCTCCTGCGGTAAAAGCTGGTGGAATGAGAATTTTACAGAAACACCCTCATAGTGGAGATGCCAAAGAAGAGAGAGATAAGGATGATCAAGAATGGGAAAGCACCATCCCACCTAAACCAACTGTGTACATCTCTGCTGTTATTGCAAGGGGAGACAAAGACATCCCCCCTGCTGCAGCTCAGGTGGCTCACCAAAAGCCACATCCCTCTATGGAAAAGCATCCTTCTCACAGGACGACACAACACATCCAACAGCCTCGCAAGTGAAGATCCTGCTACCACCTGTCAATCTGGTTCTTGGAGAAGAAAACATGATTTCCTCTTAGGTTTGACATTTAAAGAGCAACAAGAATTGGTCCAATTTTTTCCTATCTCTGGCTCTGTAGAGAAATTTAAGACAAAGCAAATCAGTAACTTCCTTTGCCTTACATTTCTTGGTTTACTGCCTGAAAATAGATCAGATACCTGTGTATCTTGTCCATCTAAATGCAAACAGCACTTGAGTCTCATTTCCCACCCTGATCTAGGATCCTTACTCAATTCAACCTTATCTTCAGTTTTGCTTAGGGAAAACAGTGATTTTTTTTAAAAAGTTAGTTTTAGTAGTTCAAAAGTTGCCTTTGGTTTGTGCCATAAAGTATGATATTCAAAAACATTTGTAAACAAATTTTATGAAAGGTATGGTTATGGTTAGGAAAAATTGGGACATTTTGTAATCATGTTTTTAATCAGATGCTGGAGTTTTCTCATGTAATCTAGAGAAAAATGGGAAGTCAGTTAAAATTTCAGTGTTCTTTCAATGAATAACTAGAACACATATTTTCTTTAAGAATCTGGTTGCTGGAAAATGAAAATCCAAGAAAGCTTATTTAAAATGAAGCATCTTTCTTAGGTCACAGGACAAATTTTCCAAGAATTCGTCTTGTTGGCTTGGATTTGAGGGGGGACTCTTAATATTCTACCCATATTGTGGGGAGATACATGGATAATGGTTAGAAAAGTTTAACAAGATAATTTAGGGGGGGGGGGGAATAATAGATAAAAATCCACCAAGTTCACAAGGAGATCCAATTGTCCTCCAAAGGGAGATTAATCCCATTGTCAGGGAAAGATAAACACATTCCCTTTTAGTTAGAGCAATCCATTTGCAGACCTCACAACTGTGGTCAGACTCCCCTTTGCCCTAATTACATAATTACTCTTACTAATGTTCAAGTGTTTGATGTCATTCTGAGTTATTTTGTGTGTGCTTCTTGTCAGTTGATTTGTAAGACTGCTGCTTAAATGATTACTGTACTATTTCCCTATTGAAAGATAAATTCATTCTGGGTATTTGCATATGAAAAAAAGCTGTCTCAAACAATATAATTTTATGGGGAAAGTATTGCCTACTTAGGATACTAGCAGTCTGTTTTGAAGTTCTTTTTTGCTGCAGGTTAGCAGTGGTACTATATGAATGGCTGCCTGCCTGTACCACCAGTCGTCCTCAGAAAGAATGACGAAATTCACATCCTTGAGAGGTAGAAATACTTGTAACTCTCCCTAGATCAATATCTCCTAACCCTTCTCTCAAGAAAGAATGTTCCCAGTTCACTTCATTTCATGTTTCAAGAAAACTTGGGGTTTTCTTAGCTCCAGATTAACAGCAGGCCAGTTTCCTTTGGCAGTGACATTGTATCATCTATGTGAACATTCTCTGCCTCTATAAGACAGTGGATTTTGTCATTACTTCACAAAACCCATATCCAGAGCTTGCTGGTTGATATTCCTATGGAACATGTGCCTAAATATTGGCATCTCCTCAGAACTCTGTTCAGAAATAAACATTTCAAATAGGAGGCGGGGAGAGGTTTTATAACACTTAGGAAAAGAATTGGAAGTAGATTGAATATAGTGCAATCCATGGATCACACCCGCTGCTATAAGAATAGTTTAAGAAGCTTCTCCCACCCCATCTCCTTTAAACTTCCACTGAGAGATAGCTGAAAATGATAGTCTATTATGTTTCCAAAAATTTCATTTTACATATATCTTAGATGTAGTGTGTATCCACGTGTTCCAAATCATTGAAAAGAAACAATTATATCAAGTGTTTCCTTTTATAGTTAATCATTTGTTTTTCAATAATAAAAATTATGTCTGCCCTTAAAAAAAAGAAAAAATACAACATTCGGTCCCATTGAAAACACTAGAAAGTTTAAGAATAAAAAGAATTTTCCTTAAAATAATAACTGGTATTTATCTAAAACCAACAAAAATATTATATGTAATGGGAACATACTTGGAGTATTTATAATAAAATCAGGGGTGAAATAAAGATGCCCATTATCACCTTTACTATTCAACATGATATAGAAATGCTAGTTATTACAATAAGAGAAGAAAAAGAAATTGAAGGAATCAGGATTGACAACAAGAAAGCAAAACTTTCACACTTTTTTATGATATGATGGTATACTTAGAGAACTGGAGAAAATTATCTAAAAAACTCCTTGAAGCAATTAACAAATTCAGCAAAGTAGCAGGATATAAAATAAACCCACATAAATCACCAGCATTTCTATATATGAGTATTTTGGAAGAGACCTTCCAGAAGTTCCTGTTTTTATGCTGCCATCTTGGCTCTGCCTCCTGAATACTTAGTTTTAATTAGTTTTAAATCTAATTTTCCATGACTCTATTGAATGCAATTTTTTGTTGCCTTATGGTCTGAAAACTGTGCTTCACACACACATGCACATATACACACATACGTATGTATATATATATATATATATATATATATATATATGTATATGTATATGTATATGGTTTTTCTTGCCCTAATACATGGTCAAGTTTTATGCAGGTACCATGTACTACTGAGAAAAAAACAAAGTTTATTCCTTTCTCCTTCATTCAGTTTTCTCCATAGATCTATTATATTTAACTTTGCTAAAATTCTTTTCACTTCATTAGCTTCTTTGTTGTTTATTTTGTGGATAGTTTTAGCCAGTTCTGAGAAGGGAAAATTGCGGCCCTCCAGCACTATATATTTATTGCCTATTTCCTCCTGTAATTCATTTAACTGCTTTAAAAATTTGTATACTATACCATTTGGTGCATATATATATATATGTGTGTATTGATATTACTTTTATTATTTATGGTACCCTTAGTGAAGATGTAGTTTCCTTCTTTGCATGTTTAATTAGATCTTTTTTGATCTTTACATTCTCTGGGATCATGCTTGCCAAAACTGCGTTTTTTTTTTTACTCCAACTCAATCATAATGGATTCTGCTCCAACAGCTCTTTCTGAAACTCTGTTTCAAGTGTGTTTTCTTTTAAACACATATTGCAGCATTTTGGTTTTTAAAAATTCTTCCTGCTCTCTGCTTCCGGATTGAAAAAATAAACAAAGATAAAAAGAAATAAAACAATTCTAATAATAAAAAGTTGCTATAGTATTAAGTTTACAAAAATTTTAAAAAATAGAATGACTTCAAAATAATAGTAATTATTATAATTATTAATTATTATAATATAATATAATTAATTATTAATTATAATAATTAATAATAAGACATAAAGGTAAATACAGACCAATCTCCAACCTTATCTACAACAGATTAGTCTCATATCTCATATACAATTTCCTAGAAGAGATAGAGCAAGGGTTTAAAAAAGAAATAAAAAATACTTTGATAGATGAAATGAATGATAAATTGGGAAAAGCAATGAGAGCTATGCAGGAAAATATTAGAATGGTATTTCACAGCTCAGAATAAGAATTAAAAAATCTAGTTCAAGCAAAAAAAAACTCCCTGAAAATTAAAATGACCCAAATAGAAGCTAATGACTCAATGAGATATTAAAACATAGTTAAAGGATTAGGAAAAAAAAGAAAATGTGAGGTTCTTCAAATTCACTTAGAAAACAGGGGGAAAAGAGAAAACTTAAGGGTCATTGGACTATCATGACAAAAACAAAATTGTCAAAACATATTTCAAAATGTCTTAAAAAGTTACCCAGAGCTCTTAAAACCAAAGGGCAAAACTGAACCACAGAAAATCCAATGGTCATCTCCCAAAACTCTCAATAAATTTAAAAATGGAAACTACCTAAAACATTATCCCCAGAGCCCAGAGCTTTCAGGGAAAAGAAAAAAAAATTATTCACATACTCAGTTATTCCCTGAAGTTATTTAAATTTGTATATATAAGAACCAGCTGGAAGTCAACAAGTTTAGGATCTTAAATGGATAAAGTCATAGGTTTACTTAAATAAAACTTATCATGATACTTTAACTGATTCCACATTAAATAATATGTAAAATAGAAAAGAGCAGCTAGGAACAAAAAAGGAATATTATCAGTTTTCATTTTGCAAACTGAAATAGTAAGGTACAGAACTATTTGAGTGACATCTCAATTCCCCACATTTCCTTGACATTTCTGGGAAGGGTCCCTTGCCAAAACCTTATGTATAATAGACATACATACTAATTTGTTCTATGGCATAAGTCATGTTCTTAGTCTAGATTAGCATTTTGACATTTATGATTATGAGTGTATTTCATCAATAATTCTCTTGTGGTTAAAATGGAATGATGAGAGATATATGGTAGTGTGTTTAAATTGACTTTGGTAACTGTGGATATAATGATTGGACCCAATAACTGATGGCTATCATATTGATGCCAAAGTAATGGGAGATCTCAAAGAGTTTTAAAAATAGGTCTCAAACTGTCCCCCAAATCTGTTTCTTTCTCATATTTTTGTTTTCATTTTAGCAATGACACTAATATTTACTCTAGAGATGACATATAGTTAGGAGGGAGTTAATATACCGATTTACAGATTTGAGATTTGAGATTATAGATATAATGGACTTCCTCAACAATGCTCACTTGCTTTTACTTTTGGTATAGTAGACTGTGCTCTGGGATTGGATTAAAAATCTGGGAGTTGAGATTCTCATCCTTTTGGATACCAGAAGAACAGCATGGGAGGGATAGAGATGGAAGCTTCATTCAGCATTGAATGAATTATATAAACATGTAATTATGTGATTATGGTGCCTGAGCTAGAAAAATCACAAATTCAAAGATCAGAACCTAGGTGAGATAGCCTTTGAAGTAAAGGGAAGTGACATTGGATGACCTTTGAAAGGGATTCTTGACTTTGGAGGGAAAAAGAGTCCTTGTATCTTTCCTCTTTTGATATATGTAACTCCTTTTTGGAATACTGTCCACTATTCAATCTCAAGTGAGGAATCTGGATCTTTCATTTAAAAAAAAAAGATCTTTGTCCTTGCTACCTGTCTACTAGCACAGGAAATGTAGTTTAACTCACTTGAAATACGTATGGAAGAACTAGAATGCATAAAGGTTATTTAATACTTTTTTACATTCCTGAAAAGGTATGTTTGTCTGAGGGGACTGTATTTTCAAAGAAGCATCTTCTTGGATACACATTTGTCTGTATCTTCCATATTCTTTTTTAAAAGAAAAATTTTATTTATTTTGAATTTTACAATTCCCCCCCCCCCCGTTCTTGCTTCCCTCCTCCATCCTCTCAGAATGTAAACAAAAACATAATGCCTCCAGTTTTCTAAAGGCAGGTGTAAAGTGAATTGGTAGTAGGTATCTGAGGTTAGATTTAACTCTGTTCTTTCTGCCTTCAGACCCAGTACTCTATCCACTGGATCATCTAAATACTTCCCACTATAGTGTAGTAGTCTCTAAAAGAAGACTTATAAACTGTAGGAAGCAAAATGATGTAGAATAGAAACTAATGATTTAGATATAGAAGGGAATATCCTTGTATAAATTTTAATTTGAGGACTTGAAAACTCAGAGAACACAAATAATCTTACCAAGATTTGTTTTCTCTGAGTTTTCAAGTCCTCAAATTAAAATTTTTATAAGGATATTCCCTTCTATATCTAAATCCAGAAATATAATGAGTACTTCCAGATAAGCTGAGAAAGTGAGGAGATCTTTGAGATCATGGTGAGATATTTTGCTTTATACCTAGATGCATTTTCTTGGAATCATTCTTAGCTCTTCCTTCTTCATTCCATATTTCATCAGGTTCTAAGGCTGACTCCACATCTTTCTTGTCACTTCCTTCATTTTTCCTCTTATGATCACCAACTTAGATAAAAACCTCATTACCTCTACCCTGGACTATTTCAGTAATCTCACAATTTGTCACTGACTCAAGTCAATTCAATCTCTACAAAGCTGACAAACTGATAGTATAGATCTGATCAAGTCATACCTCTTCTCAATAAACTCCCTGTTTATACAAGGATCAAATGCAGGGTTTAAGTTTGACTTTTAAAATCTTTTACAATCTGAATCCAAGCTACTATGTTATTAGAATTGTATAATTTCTCCTCATGTTCTCTCATGCCTGGAATGCAATTCCATATCTTAGACTTTCTGGTTTTCGTTGAAGTTTTGCTCCAACATAGTTTCCTATGTGAAACCTTTCCTGATCTTTGCCATTTTTTAGTACATTCTCCTATATAAAATAAATTGTTTAGTTGAATATACTTTTATGTGCACATCTTAACTGCTTGAAAGAATGGGAATCCCTTCCAGAGATTTTTTAAATATTTTTTTATTATAGCATTCTACCCAGTTGTCTAGTACATAGCAAACACAATAAATGATTGTGAGTTGATTGGTCAATTGAAAATGCTTTGACCTATGATTGAAAGGATTTATAATAGTGGTAAAAGGACACAATAAATATACCAGCCCTGGGCTATTGAGCTTGCACCATGTATGAGAGAAATTTTCAACTGTCATTTCTAATTATTCTCCTCTATTGTTTCTCCTGGCTTTGTCCTGTGTAGATTTCCTTCCTTTCCTCAACTTTGAGTCTTTACTCTCAGGCTCAATTTATAGATTCCTACTTGACCTTCTAGATTGATTGCCTTTGGAATTATGACCTTACTCCCATTTTCTATTTTACCACTGATAACTTTATTTAGATTATATCCTTTACCTTCAACTTTAATGTGAAATGGGTTTTGCTAATCTTTAAACTTTTCCATTCTCTTTGAAGGCTTCAGAGACACAATAGGAAAAAAAATATCTTTAGCCACTGGTATAGTATTGAAAAGAATTCAATACAATCTAGATGATAAAATGGGAAAGATGGTCTTCATATCATCACATTTGAGTAATGCTCATGTCAAAAATAATGTAATATTTTGGGGAAAATAGACTGGTTGTTAGGAAGATTTTTTTGATGGACTACTTAGGGTTACGTAAACTCCATAGAAAGACTAAGTCTTATTTGGTACCCTTAAATAATGGCAAAATTTGGACAGAGGCAGCAAGGAATACCAAGGATTTTTGTCATGCAGCAATTATTTAGTTTTTAAAAAAATTCAAGCAGCATATGTTAGAAGAAATTCACATAAAATTAGAGGATTATAGCTTATTGTCAAAAGTTTCGTTCTGCTTATATTTAAAGTTCTTTTTTTTAAAAAGTAAAAACAAAAAGAAAAACATCTCAGAATTGATACATAATATTAACTCAAATTTCACCTTTCTTATGTCAATCATGGGAAAGGGACTAATAATCAGGGTTAAGCATCTCATGTGCATCTCATGAATAGAAATCTTTTCAGTACATTTCTCATAGCTGTATTAACCTCCTTGTTCCGCAGGCTATAGATGATAGGGTTCAGCATGGGAGTCACCACGGAATAAAATAATGTGACAAATTTGTCTGTAATTGAATTTTTGGACTTGGGTTTCATATACATGAAGAGGATAGTTCCATAAAACACAATCACCACAGTCAAGTGTGCTGAACAAGTAGAAAAGGCTTTTTTCCTCCCTTCTGCAGAATTAATTCTCAGGATGGCAGAGAGAATAAAAATATAGGAGAAAATTATTAATAATAATGGGGAGAATGCAAGTATTATGCTATCTATCAGCATAATAATTTCATTCAAAGAGATGTCAGCACAAGCCAGCTTTAGTATGGCTAAGATTTCACAAAAAAAATGATTAATTATATTTTTTCCACAGAAGGGTAGCCCAGTTACAAGAGATGTTTCCATAGTTGTGTTGAGAAAGCCTACAACCCAGCATGTAACCACAAGTTGCACACAATGTCTTCGGTTCATGATTACAGGGTATCTGAGTGGATTGCAGATGGCCATGTACCGATCATAGGCCATTGTGGCTAGGAGCACACACTCAGTGGTTCCCATGGCAAGGGAAATATACACTTGAAAAATACACTCAGAGAAGGAGATGGTTTTTCTCCCTGATGCAAAGTTCATCAACATTTTGGGGACAAAAGAGGATGTAAAACAAATATCTAAAAAGGAGAGATTACTGAGAAAAAAATACATTGGGGTGTGAAGATGACTATCCAGTAAAATGAGAATAATTATAGTACTATTTCCCAGTACAATTACCATGTACATGACCAGACATAAAAGAAATATGAGAATTTCAGTCTTTGGGTATTCTGAAAACCCCAGTAGAACAAATTCCTTCCTGCTTGTCCAGTTGACTTCTTCCATTATATTTTCTTTCACCTGTAGTAATTCAGAGAGAAAAGAAGAATTGCTTAGTGATTGGTCTCTGGGGAAGTAGAAAGTATAGGAAAGAGGAATTAATCTATTAGCAAGAGCTGATATCATAGAAGAAGCAGCAGAATAAAATCTGGAAGCAGTACCTCCTTGTTGAAAGGAAAGTTCAATTCTATTCAAAAAGAATTCACTGAGCTTCTCCTATCAATCAGTCAATAAATATTGACAGATATTTCAAAACCCCAATTAAACATCTAAGATCTAGAGGGTACCTTAGAGATCATCGTGCTCAACTCCATCATTTTATAGTTGAGGAAACTGATACCTAGAAAGAGGGAATGACTTTCTTAAGGTAGTAAATAGGAGAACTGAGGTCTGAATGTTAGTCCTTTGCCTCCAAATCTTATACACTTTACATTGCATATCAGTCAGGTAACTCCTTGAGAATAGAGACTCTTCCCTTTTTTATAATTTTGTATCTCCTCACTGCCATAACTTGTATGTCTCAGAAGTCTTCTATTTGCCCCTTTTCCTTAGCATTTGAATATTTGGAAGCTCATTGCTAAGGGATGGAGTAGGTCCCTGAAAAGAAAATATTAAATTGTTTTTCCAAAGCAGCTCTGGTTCTCCAGAGTTTAGTCCCAGTTTTGGGATTATGAAAGAACTAGATTTACTGATCTTAATGTTTTCTTAGATTGGTAAACCAGGTCTGACTGTGTTTTTTCTTTAGCATTTGAATAACCAGAAGCTAGAGGTTGTTGCTGATACAGTCCAGTTTTATATATTGTTATTTCTCTTTCTATTAGCAATATCAGTAGTCCTGAAATTAATACTTCTCAGTAACAATTTTAAGTAGCCTTTTCTCATGGAAAGTAGAGATTTGAGATAATTATTCAGAAATCTTGACTGATACCATCTTTCAATTGATAATATCTGCTAAGTTGTGTGCTCCTTTGGAGTAAGGAATATGATTCATCCACATTTGGAACTTGATAGGAAGTTTGCGATTGGAGTGAGTTTGGTAGGACAAAAACATGAGATTGAAGGTCATAAAATTACTGAAGTAGAGCTCCAAGTTATCCAAGTTCATTTTAGAAGGAAGTAAACTGAGACCTAGGGAAGATAAATGAGTTGCCCAAGATCACAATAAGCCTAAGAAACATTTTGAACCAAGGTTTTGTGACTTCAAAGCTAGTGTTCTACACTGACATTTTGAGATTAGAAAACCACTGGGTGGGGAATGTTCAACAGGCCATTGGTCTAATTTTGAAACTTGTCCTTGTGTCAGTAACCTCTTATTCTCCCTACTTACATATTCAATATATGAAAAATGATGGTTATCCAATAAGGGTTCAAGAGTCTAAGACTGATTGCATTGACCATAAGACTTAGCTGTTTGGTAAATAATCTCCTCTGCTTTCAGATCAAATCTTCTTTTCCCAGAGACTGATTTGGAATTTCAGAAACTCATAATAATCTGAGTCTGCAATGAGCTTACAGATATTTTCTAAATAATTCTTTTCACTTGGTTAGCAAAAACAAAAAAAAAAAAACAACTCACCCTTGATGTGATCAGATAAACTCAAAGCTTCCATTTACCTTCAAGCATGTGTTATTCTGCTCTTTCTCTGCTGTTAACTTGATTTCTAAAGTATTTTAGCCCAGGTATATTAAAATTCCAACAAGTATTGGGTTCCTTTCCTGCAACATTTCATGACTTAATCAAACACAAGATTCTCAGAAATATCACCACCAATAACATATTTACATGAAAACTGTCACTGAGGACATTTTTTTTCCCTCTCTCTTCTCCAGACCAGGAGGAGAAGTAACAGTCAGACCTGGTTTACCAATCTAAGAAAACATTAAGTGCAATAAATGTAGTTCTTTCATAATCCCCAAACTGGGACTAAACTCTGGAGAACCAGAGCTGCTTTGGAAAAACAATTTAATGTTTGCTTTTCAGGGACCTACCCCATCCCTTAGGATCCCTTAGTGATTCAGAAATTTTAGCATACCCTGAGGAATAATGCCCCTAACTTTTGCATTTTTACACAGACTCAGTTATCTCAGTTTCTTTTATTTCTTGTTTTGCTTTGAAGCAACAATTTTCCCCAGAAATGGAGATATTTTGTTGGACTATCAAGCTCTTGCTTTGTAGACTAGTTTTCAAAGATGCCAAAAAGCTGAAATATCAAGAATTCTTCTATTATTACAAATATCACCTGTGTTTACACCAAAAAAAAAACTGCTCAATGGAATGATTCTCTGGAGTTGGAAAAGAAACTATAAATCTATAGAACTAAAGCTGAAAATCTGGGAATACTAGGTTTTGCCTTAGACTAAATGGAAACAGCAAGCAGCAAAGAAATTCCATGTACTACTACTGGTCAGGACTTTGTTTAACAACTGAAAGTCTAAGAAAATTACTTGAAGCACAGAGAGAGATTAAATAGATTACCTAGGTTCACAAGGTCAGTATATGTCAGATGTGGAATTTGGATCCAGGGCTTCTCTCTCTGAGACCAGAACTATGTCCTTTGCATCACACTACTTCTCATAGACAATCATTATGATTCTCACATTATTATCTTCAATCCTAATTACCAATGAGAGTTCTAGTCTAGAACCAAGGTTTGAATCTGACCTTTGTCACAAGCTGTCTCTTTAAACTTGGGCAGATTGTAATCTCTCTGGATCTCATATTTGTATCTATTAAAAAAAGTAATGGACTAGATGGTTCTTGTACCCTTCTCAATGTAAATCTATGAGCCTATGATAATTTTAATCATTAAAATTGTTTTCCAGTTCCCTAATAAAAATGAAAAGTAAGTAAGAGGGAAAACATGTTATTTTATAGTTTATATTGACTAACTACAACAATGAGTAAAAAGAAAACTCAATCAATTTCAAACACAAAGTGCAATACATATTCTCATCACTGAACTTGTTACCTACTCATCTGTATCTATTCATTATTGAAAAGAAATGATGACTTTAATAGTAGTGCTTTTTAGTCCCTTCTACTGATTCATTTGGTATAGAATTTGGAGTCAGAGGACCTGGGTGAAATTCATACTATTATTGTGCACTTGTCCAAGTCACATAATCTCTCTGGGTCTCAATTCCTCTTTCTGTTAAATAAGGGTTCAGCTAGATAACCTCTAACATCCCTTCCAACTTTATTTTTTCCACTTAATATTTTATTTTTTCCAATTACATGTAAAAATAGTTTTCAACACTTATTTATAATAAGATTTAGTTTTGAATTTTTCTCCCTCTCTCTTTCCCCTCCCTTTTCCCCTAACACAGCAACACAGCAACACAGCAAGCATTCCTCCAATAAAGGCAAATACACATGTATATATATATATATATATATATATATATATATATATATATATATATATATGTATATGTATATATATATATATGTATATATAATATCAAGCACATTTCCATATTCATGGTGGGAAAGAAGAATCAGAATAAAAGGGAAAAACATAGGAAAGAAAAAGAAATTTCAAAAAGTGAAAACAGCATGTTTTGAGCTGCAGTCAAACTCCATAATGCATTCTATGCATGTGGATGACATTTTCTATCACAAGTCTGTTGGAATTGTCTTTGATCACTAAATTGTTGAGAACTAAATCCATCATAGTCGATCCTCACATAATGTCATTGTTACTGTGTGCAATATTCTCCTGGTTCTCATTTCACTCAACATCCGTTTATATAGTCTTTCTGAAATCTGCATGTTCATTTCTTATAGAACATGGAATAGTATTCCATTTTATTTATATTCTACAACCTGTTCAGTCATTCCCCAAATGATGGGTATCTTCTCAATTTCCTGATCTTTGCCACAACGAAAAGAGCCTCTATAAATATTTTTTGCACATGTGGTTTCCTTCCTTTTTTATGTTTCTTTTAGAATATAGATCTAGTGGCAGTATTGCTGGATCAAAGGTTATGCACAGTTTTATTGTCTTTTGGACATACTTCCAAATTATTCTCTAGAATAGTTGTATCAGTTTACAACTCCATCAATAGTGAATTAGTGTTCCAATTTTGCCATATCCCTTCCAGCATTAATCATTTTCCTTTTCTGTCATATTAGCCAATCTGAAATGTACTTCAGATTTGTTTTAATTTGTATTTTGTTAATCAATATTAGTATTTTTTATTTTACTGTAGATAGCTTGAATTTATTCATTTGAAAACTGCCTATTCATAATTGTTGTCCATTTATCATTCAGGGAATAATTTATCTTCTTCTGAATTTGATTCAATCCTCTCTATATTTTAGAAATGAGGACTTTATCATAAGTTGGCTGTAAAATTTTTTCTTAGTTTTCTACTTTCCTTCTAAGCTTGATTACTTTGGTTTTGTTTGTGCAAAACCTTTTTAATATAATGCAATCAAAGCTATCTATTTTGCATTTTATGATGTTCTCTGTCTCTTGTTTAGTCATAAATTTCCCCCCCTTCATAAATTAAAATAAGAAGTAAGCTATTCCATGATGCCCTAATTTGCCTTTATTATAATAATATCTTTTTTTGTTTAAATCATATATCCATTTCAACTTTTTCCTGTGAGATGTTGATCTATCTCTAGTTTCTGCCATACTATTTTCTAATTTAGAGAATATTTTTTGCCAAATGGTGAGATCTTATCCCAGAAGCTGGAGTGTTTGTACTTATCAAATAGCAAATTTAAATCCATAATCAGTAGATCCCAGGAAATGATAGGCTTTTCTCTTCAGTGTGAAAAATACTTAACAAAAACCAAGTGAATGTTAATCTGAATTTGTGACAATCCTGTTGGAAGGGATCAAAGCTGTTGGGGAGTCCAATCCATTCCTGTGAGAAATTTACATAATAATATGTCCAATGAGTGGTCATGGTCATTGAGCTTCTTCTGGAATATCTTCAATTTGAGATTGTCTTAAATCAATTCCACTTTTGGACAACTTTGTGAGGAGGTTTTTATTTTCTTTAAAAATTTTTTGTTACAGTTGAATTTTAATTAGTTTTCCTTCCTCCCTCTCAGTCCTACTTTAGTAAAGATACAGATATTTTTGACACAGATACATATGTGAACCTATACAATTCATATTTCTATCTTTCAGTTCTTTCTCTGGTGGTGGATAGCGTCTTCCTTCATGGGTCCTATATAATTGATTTGAATATTTATATAACTAAGAAGAGCTTAGCCATTTATACTTGCTCTTTCAACAATATTGCTGTTACCATATATAATGTTGTCTTAATTCTGGTCATTTCATTCTATTTTTTTTGCAAGGCAAATGGGGTTAAATGGCTTGCCCAAGGCCACACAGCTAGGTAATTATTAAGTGTCTGAGATGGCATTTGAACCCAGGTACTCCTGACTCCAAGGCCGGTGCTTTATCCACTACGCCACCTAGCCGCCCCTCATTCTATTTTTTAATCCAAAACTTTCAATGTTTATATAATTAACCTACTAATCATTTCTTTTGTAATTAACCTACTTACATAATTACATTATAATATTCCATCACAATCACATCACACAATGTATTCAGCCATTCCTCAAATAATGAACATCCCTTCACTTCCCAGTGATCCCAAAGGAGTACTACTATACTTATTTTAGAACACATGGATTCTTTTTTTTTGCAAGAAAATGGAGTTAAGTAACTTGCCCAAAGTCACCCAGCTGAGTATAAAGCATCTGAGGCCAGACTTGAACTAAGGTTCTCCTGAATCCAAGACCAATTCTGTATTTATTGCTCCACTTAGCTGTCCACATATAAGGATTCTTTTCCCACACTGACACTCCCCACTAACTGATGAAACCATAAATTTTAACCAAACAAATACAAAACAAATCCAAACAAAAAAAATCAGGGTTAAATGGACATAGGTTTAAAAATTATACTCAAGTTTTGTTGACTCCTTAAAATGGTTTTAATTGTAGTGATATATTTTGTGTTACATTTTCTTAATCTCAGAATATATATTATCTGTGGTGCTATCATTTCCTAAAATACTAGGAGTCTTATCATCTGCTATACCTTTGTGCTCTACTGCCATCTTAACTTTAAATGTAACTTATATGAATTTTTGGGTTTTGACCATAATTCAACTACTATTCCCTTAGGATTTCCCAGTATTTCCTCTTCAAGACAAACTTTTTTAAAATGTGTACTCTCTTCCAATCAGATTGTAAAGCTTTTGGAAACCTAGATTGTCTTGATTTTCTTCTGTAGTATAGTTCTTAGTTGGTAATAATTTTAAATATTTTAATAATTTTAAAAAACAAACAATGGATATCCATTCTATCCAAAAATGCTGTGAATATTTTATTGTATATGTGATCCTTCTTTCTCTCTATATTCTTAGGATATATGCCTAATATTTGGGGTCCCTAGGTCAAAGGGAATGGATACTTAATTTCTTTTTTAAGCACAATAATAAACTGCACTCCAGAATTGTTAGATCAATTCACTGGTCTACCAACAGTGTATTATTGTGACTGTCTTCTTCCACCTTTGACTGTTTTTGTTTTTGCCATCCTTGTCAATCTGGGTGCTGTGAGATGTATCCTTAACAGTACCTTTGATTTGTATGGAAATAAGTTTGAATTATCTATAGCATTACTCTTCTCCATCACTGCAAATAATCAAGAGTTGGGATTTCAAATTATTTTAATGCATGGTCAACAAATTGTGAGAATATGATCAAAGCTATTAGAATAGATGAAGAGAAAACTATCATTATCATGACATGGATTAAGATTCTCAAACAAACACTTATCCCTGAGAATCTTTCCATCTGAAATCAGAAAGTGGTTTCTATGTAATTAGATCTTTAGGGAATTCTTCCTGAAGTACTAAAAAGTTTTGAAGTCCTACAAGTCATAGCTTTAAATTACTTCAGGGACAAAATAAACCCCTAAGAGCATATAGGGATTTAAGATGCCTTCTAGAATGTGCTTGTCCTTTTGAAATCTCTTTGGACCTCCACTATGGGGTCAATGATTCTGGACTGCATGCCAAATGAAGTTGTCCTTATTCCTACATTATGCAATTCTATCCTTTTTCATTCTTTCTCTATTTGTGAACAATAATAATTTAATTATAATATCTTGATAATTTTTCAAGAATAAGCATGCCCTGAGTATATAGAGAATTTTACTTTTTGTAACAGCAGCTTTATGAGAGATGAAAATAATCATGAAATCCTGGAGTAATGCATCTCTGATTTAGGACTGATTTCTATGGGAATCCATCATCTAAAGAATCATATTTAAAAAACTGAAGCAGAAAATAAAAGGAAAGAATTCTGCTATTTCTGGATCCCAGAAGGAGCGGGTGACCTTTCAAGAAGAGGTAATTTGAAGTGAAGATTTTAGCTATTATCAGTCATTCTTGAGCAATAGAGACATAATGTGACTAATGCTACTGACTTGAATCAAGTAAATTGTTGCATAGAGGAAGATTTAGGTTCCATGTAAGGAAATCCTTTCTAACAATGTGTATTATCCAAAAATGGATGAATTTCTTTAATGGATAGAGTATTCCCATTCTTGAAAATCTGCAACCAGAGATTGAGTTATGTTGATGAGGGTTACTGAAGTTACAGATCTTGTCCTATCCAGAATCTTTGGTTCTATGCATCATACCTTGTACACATTGAAAATTCTTATTGTTTTTGAGGTTGTTATTCAAGTGTTCATTTGTGTTCTAATCTCTATCAGTAAACTTTCTAGCAACTTAGTGTTTAGAGAGTGAGCAAATCTTGCTTTCTCTCAGTAATTGTATGTGTGTATGAGAGAGGAGTGGTAGTGATGATGGTGGTAGTGTTAATAGTAGTAGCAGCAGCAGCAGTAGTAGCAGAAATAGTAGTACTGGTACTTGTAAAGTAATAGTAGTAGTAATTAGTAGTAGTAGTAGCAGTAGTAGTAGTAGTATTAGTAGTAGTAGTAGTAGTAGTAGTAAAAGGAAGTGGAGGAGGAGAAGAGGAGAAGGAGAATGTTAGGGTAGATATTGAAGGGAAAATAATCTAACATATTTTATCTCTACTGATATTAGAATAGATGCCAATATTTCTCCCCTCTCCTCTTTCTTCCCCCTCTCCCTCACCATACTTTTGTGTATGAATAGTAACAGTAGTAGAAGTAGTAGTAGTAGTAGTAGTAATTGTTGTTGGTGTTGTTGTATTCCTCTCCTACCTTTTTCTGTAATTTTGTGCATGAGTAATAGTAATAGTAATGATTATAGTAGTAGTAGCAGTAGTAGTAGTAGTAGTAGTAGTAGTAGTAGTAGTAGTAGAAGGTAATAGTAGTTATAGTGAATAGTAGGTTATGGTGGACATTGAGAAAACAATCCAACATATTCTATTTCCATTGGTATTAGGAGAGAAGTCAATATTCCATTTTCTCCTCTCCTCTCATCATCTCTACTCCCCTTGTTCCCCCTTCTCACCCCTCTCTCCCATCTCCTTCTCCTCCTACTCCTTTATCTTCTTCTCCCCTCTCCACTTTCCTTTTCTCTCTTACCATTATACAGAAGAAAAAAAGTTGTGCCATTGTATTACTGCTTGTGCATTAGGCGTCAAGTATGAAAGTCCTAGTTTATTTTAATTTCTAACACTTGTTTTGCTTTTCCACAAATCACTCTATGATATAAATTAAATTGATCTTTGGATGAGATTTGTGATCCTGTCTCTAATTAATTTCATGAGAGATGAATGAGTCTCTTTAAAAATGACATTACTCTGAAATCGATGCCTTTTACAGCACAGAGCCAATATGTCTCCTGTATTTCCTTTTTCTCTAATATGGTTATAAACTAGTGAAGACTCAGGAACATAGGGAATAGTACACAAAAAGTAAATAAGGAATATTGACTAACTGGAGGGAAGGAAGGGAATGTATGCCAGAGGTGATCTAGGAAAAAAACTGGATTTTCATTGCAGTTCTTGTTTTGTAGCATTGTAATGGGGAGGGTGAAGAAGCAGGCGGAACAGGAACAAAACAGGTGACTCAGAGCTCCTTTCTCTTTTTAGGGGTTTCTTGACCCCATAAGCAAATTTTAGTCTTGAACCACATTACCCAGAGAGGATGTAGATGTCCCTCTTATGCTTTCCCAAATCTTGTCCTTTAGCTTTCAGGAGTTCCATTTGTAATCTCTGATGGGCATATTCCCTAAAGGTCCAAAAACAACCATTTCAAGATGTCACTGAACTCCCTAAGGGTGTAGAGTGTTAAGGACACTTTTCCAGAGTAATGAAAAAATATCAGGTGTAGGTTAAAACATGTGACATTCAACTAATTTCCAGGTTCCAAAGTTTATAACATTTATTTTTAGGAAGCTCATGAAGAATTCAATACTAATGGTATACACATAATACAGGACTCATGTTCAAGAATGAGCAAAAGCAATCAAAAAGGAAATATCAATATGATATTGAAAAGATGAATATTACTTTAAAATGCCACCTAAAGGGGTGGCTAGGTGGTATAGTGGATAAAGCACCAGCCTTGGAGTCAGGAGTTCCTGGGTTCAAATCCGGTCTCATCTACTTAATAATTACCTAGCTGTGTGGCTTTGGGCAAGCCACTTAACCCCATTTGCCTTGAAAAAACCTTAAAAAAATGCCACCTAAATTAAAAAACACCACAAGCACTGGACTACAAAGAAAAAAAGCCTCAAAAATATAGCTTCTTTAATTAAAAACAGAAAATTTAACATGTACTTTAATGCTTAAAAGATTTAGTATTAAATAATCTAAAATATTATGTTATTTTGATGAAAAGTAGTTTTAGTGACTCTATTATGACCAGAGGCCCAGGGTCATCCAAATGGTTAGGGGCCAGGGAAAAAAATGGGTCCTACACCTACTAACTTCCATAGCTTGTCTTTGTTGTATTAAAAACAGGCAAAAACTTTTTTTTCTACTTTCAACACCTTTTTAATCATGGTTCAATGTGAGTAAGAATAAGTGTTTCACTTGGATTTTGATTTATATATCAATGTGTACAATATGTATTTTCTCACTTGAATATAACAAGGATACCGTGAATGAAATATTACTGATATTCTTCCGATTTACAGATAAATTGAGGCTCAAAATTTAAGCAATTTGACCCAATGATTATATGTAATAGGGAAAATAGAAATGAGGAAATTATTAAAATTAATATAGGAAATTAGGGATAGAAACAAATTATTTGCAAAAAAAAATTCTTAAAAAATTAAGATTCTAAATGAACTAAGTTGTCATTGTTTGTCCTTTGTTCTCAAAGAGGGCCATGATATCAGGGAAATGATTCCAAGACATACAAATGAAATGGATTTAATGAGTGAGGGCTGTGCAAAATTGCCAGCCTTCCTTTCTCCTCTGGAGTCATCTGGGTCCAGTGGCTAGATATGGATTACCACCACTGAACATGAACCTGGATTCAGTGGGAGGCCTGGGACTTTTGAAGTTAAAGTCATCAGGACTCAGTTTGTGTGAGACAATGCCTATTTCATGATTAAGGCAGATTTTTCCTCCATCTCAAAGAGGAGCATAACATCAGAGAGATGATCAGAAATAAGCTATACTTTTTAAGAATCCTACATCATATTCTCTCAAGAAAATAGGTTAAAAATAGAAACCCAGCGAATAGAAATGTGATCTCAATGACATAACATTCCCTCCAATGATAGGATTTTAACATATATATATATATATATATATATATATATATATATATATATATATATGTTACACAGGGAGAGGCAATAAGCAAGACATGATCAGTCTATGTATTCTACTGGTATTGAGACATTGCCAAGAGAATATCAAGAAGATCACGAAACAAGTAAAATGAATATCTTGTGGTGAGTTTATGGGAAGATATGGTCATATGTATATATACAAATATATATATATATATATATATCTATCTATCTATCTATATATATATATATATACGAAACAAGTAAAATGAATATCTTGTGGTGAGTTTATGGGAAGATATGGTCATATGTATATATACAAATATTCATTTTACTTGTTTCGTGATCTTCTTGATATTCTCTTGGCAATGTATCAATACCAGTAGAATACATAGACTGATCATGTCTTGCTTATTGCCTCTCCCTGTGTAATTTTGTTCTGGTTATAGGAAAAGGATGATCTTAATAATTGGAAGGAAATTCAATGTTTACGAATGAATTAGATAATAAATGATCATTTTTACCAAATTAATTTATTAATTTAATAGCAAAGTGTCAATGTGTTCTTTGCAGAATTAGATTTAAAAAGGTGGAATTTTAATTAATTAAAATTTTAATTTAATTATTTTTTCAAATTCATGTAAAGATAGCTTTCAACATTCATTTTTGTAAGATTTTTATTTCCACACACACTTTCATTACATCTCTTCTTTCTCCTTCTCTATGACATCAAGTAATCTGATATAGGTTATACATGTGCAATGATTTTAAACATATTTCAATATTAGTCATGCTGTAAATGGAGAATCAGTACAAAAAGAAAAAATGAGGAAAAATACAATAACTTTTAAAATTTTTATTTAGTTATTTATTTACACATTACTAAAATAATCTTGTTGGAAGGGCATTCATAATACCACCTTCCCCCACAAAAATAGAAAAATATCATGAAAAATAAAGTGAGAGAAAAAGAAAAAAATGTACTTCAGTCTGTGTTCAGATACCATCAGTTCTGTTTCTGGGATGGATCTCATTATTTATGATAAATACATCAGAGAAGTTGCTTCACTATTTTTTCTGCAGCTGTTTTTGCTAATTGTATTTCCCTCCATCCTTGCCCCCCATTCCCATTCATTCTGTTCTCCTCTCCTTTTATTTCATCCCTTCTCAAAATTGTGTTGTGGGGCAGGCAAGTGGATCAGTGGACAGAACACTGGCCTTAGAGCTAGTAAGACCCAAGTGCAAATCCCACTCCCAGACACCCAACAACCAGTCAGCCTTTTGGATCTGGGCAGGCCACCCAACACAACCACCTTGCAAAAAACAATAAAAAGTGTGTTGTATCTGATTACCCTTTTCCCCAATTTTTGCTCTCCCCTTATCACCTACATTCCCTCTCCCCTCTCCCCTCTCCCTGTCCCCTTTCTCTGGGTTAGATAGATTTCCATACCATATTAAGTGTTTATGTTGTTTCCACTCTGAGTGTATTCCAATGAGAATGAAGGCTCACTCATTTCCCCTCACCTTCCTCCCTTCTACTCCATTGCAAAACATCTTAGCCCCCTCTACCTCTCCTTTCTCTTTCTCCCATTTCTTTTTCACCCATTGACTCCGTCTTTATAATATATTATACCTTCATATTCAGCTCCCTCCTGTGCCTTGTCTATATATGCTACTGCTAACTTTCTCTTAATTGAGATGCTTCATTTGAATTCTCAGTATCATCTTCCCATGCAGGAATACAATCAGTTCAACATCATTAGATTCCTCATAATTTGCCCTTCCCTCGACCCTCTCTCTATGCTATGCTTGACTCTTGTCATTGGAGATCAGACTTTCTGCTCACTTCTGGTCATTTCAATAGGAAAATGTGAAATTCTCCTATTTCACTAAATTTCCATCTTTTCCTCTGGAAGAGGATGCACAATTTTCTTAGTTGTAATCCAAATGCTTTTGCTTTCCAGAATATCTTATTTCAAGTCCAATGAACCCTTAATGTTGACACTACAAAGTCCTGTGTGATCCTGAATATTGCACCATGATATTTGAATTGTTTCTTTCTGGTTGCTAGTAATATTTTCTTTGACTTGAGAGTTCTAGAATTTGGCTACAATATTCTGGATGTTATTTTTTGGATCTATTTCAGGAGGAGATCAGTAGTTTCCCTCAATTTCTATTTTACCCTCTGCTTCTAGAATAACAGGGCAATTTTCCTGGAAAAATTCTTTGAAAATGAAGTCAAGGCTCTTTTTCTGATCATGGCTCTCAGGCAATTCAATAATTTTTAAATTGTTCCTCTTGTATCTATTTTTTAGGCCAGTTGTTTTTTCAATGGGACATTTCACATTTCTTCTAGTTTTTCATTTTTTTGGGGGGGCCTTGTTTTATTGTTTCTTGTTTCTTCACAAAGTAATCAGCCTCTTTTAGCTGCATTTTACATTTGAAGGAGTTGTTTTCCTCAGAGAAATTTCTTTTCTTCTTTTCCATCTGGCCAATTCTGCCTTTTAAAGTGTTTTCCTCATTAACCTTTTCGAATGCTTTTTCCATTTGACCCAAATTGGTTTTTAAAATGTTAATTTCTTATTTATGTATCACCTTGATCAAACTGCTGACTTGGTTTTCATGATTTTCCAATATCACTCTCATTTCTCTTTCCATTTTTTCTCTATATCCCTTGATTTTTAAAATGTTTTGTAAGCTCTTCCATAGCCTGAGATCAATTCCTATTTTTCTTGAAGATTTTGGATACAGAAGCTTGGATTGCATCATGTTCTTAGGGTGTGTTTTGATCCTCCATGGGACCAAAGTAATTATCTATGGTTAGATTTTTTATTTCTGTTTATTCCTTTCCTCAGTCTATGCCCTGATTTGGAGGGGCTTCCCAAACTTTTGAGTATTATTGGGTCACCCACACAAGAACCTCACTTCCTTCAAGGTCTTATGAGAAGCTCTGACTGCTGTCCTGGTCTGTGCTCTGTTCTGTATATTACCACAAGCACTTCCCTCTGTCCTAGAGCTGTGAGGAGAGTTCCTGTTCTTCTATAGCAATAGGGCATCCCAGACTGTAGCCAGTCTGACTATGGACAGAGCACAAGAGTCCTGTCCTAGGGATAGTGGAGAGAACTTGACTGTCTCCTCTCACCTCCTTACCTTCTGTGGTCTGAGCACTCTGGAAGTATTTGCTTGGTGGCTCCCTGCTCAGTGACTCCTTAGTCCTACTTTCATTTCCAGGACCAGTGCTGCTCTAGTCTGGGCTCCAGGCTCACTCAGGCAAAGTTTTCCTGCTGATCTTCCAAGTTGTGCTTGGTGATCCCTGTGTTGGAAGGTCTGGAAACCACTTCCACTGAAACAAGTCCAGTCTCCCCATGGGATGTTTCTGGAAGGCTAGTTATTCATTGACTCTGGTGCAGCAGGATCCTGGCTGTGCAGTCACCTCTTCTGACCCTAGTGGAACCAAGTCTTCCCATGGATCTTCCAAGATACCTTGGACCGGAGAATTGTTTCATTGTATCTTCTGTGGGTTCTACCTCTCTAAAATTTGGTTTTGGTCATAATTTTAAGTTTTTTGGAGTATTTTGAAAATTCCTGTCTTTATACCTCTGCCATATTGGCCCTGCCCCCAACATATTTTTAAAAAGTGAAAACGAAATGTTTTGGTCTGCATTCAGGCTTTATATTTTTTTCTCTGGTTGTGGATGGATTTTTTCATTATCTTTTATCCTTGAATTTCTGAGAATTGCTAAATCTGTGACAGTGGATCATGGCATAATGTTGCTGTCGAAGTTTACTATGATCTCTTGGTTCTTCTGACTTCATTTGCATCAGTTCATGTAAGGCTTTCCAGATTTTTCTGCCTGGCCATGATTTCTTACAATACAACAATTCAAAATGATGGAAGTTGTAGAAAAAAATAAATTGTCAATTATATTAAGGACTTACCCAAGATCCCACAGTTATATTTTAGAGTCAAGACTTGAATGAGTTCTTTATGAGTCAGAAGGTAACTATTCAATATGCCATGATGCCTCTCAAACAAAATATTAATGATTTAAAAAAAATATGTAAAATGAAAACTAGAGAAAGAATTCATTATATATAAATTGATTGGGAAAATTCAATAACATGGAAAAATAAATTTAGATACTTTCCTCACATTATACAATACAAGAAATTTTACATGAGTAATTTAAGTAAAATTTGTCTGTATAAGAACTTTTAAAAATAAAACATATGGCATGTATTTATTTCATTCAGAAAAACAGAAAAATTATACATTAAAATAATTTATTAATGTTATGTATATATAGATTCAATTATGTTTAAAATTATTTAAAAAGTTGTGCCACAAAAATATAATTAAGTTAAAAATAAGCATAGCACATTGAGAGAAATAATAGTCTAAATATAGCAAATAAAACTTGGCATCTAAAATTAATAAGAAACCCAGGGCACATTGGTAAAGAATGTGAACATACAATGTGCAACAGAGAAAATGCATAGTGCAAACAAATATTTGAAAACCTGCTTGAATTTACTGCTACTAATAAAAAACAATTGATCAATTTTTAGGTGTTTCTTCACACCAATATTCAAACTAATGAAGGTGTTAAAATAGTGATATCAGGGATATTGAGAAAATTGCACATTTCTAAGCGCTAATGAAATTTCAAATTGAGTACACAAAAATTATTGCTGAAAGCATATCATCCCTTTATACATTAATCTCATTGAGACCAAATCACGAACACAAACATAATTTTAAGGATAATTATCTTGTAAAAACCAACAGAATGATATAGAAGAGCAAAGAATTATAAACCGCCTTAAATAGTCTAATAGTTAGCAAAAGACTAAAAAAATGATGTATGAATATACTTGGAAGGAGATCAAACTGGAGATTTCATCAGGATAGGAATAGAGGATTGAATAGTCCTGTGAGGAAGATGTGACATGATAGGTGCACAGTTCTAGTGCTCTACTGCTTTCCTCAATGTGTTGAAAGAAAGCAATGAAAACCTCCAATATGTTGGGAAGCAACATTAGTGAGAAACTATGGGAGGATGGGCATGGATAAGATGCAATCTTCAGAACAGCACTATTAGAAGTAATTCCCTAATTGATGAAATCTCAGATTCATTTGGATTTTGAGACATATCAATGCACTCAAGTTTTGACTAAAACCCCTGCTGAGGACTTTCTACTAAATTATAGAGAAATTAAAATCTGTACATGTGGAGGGACTATGTAAACTGAAAGTGATTCTTTCAAGTGTCCAAACATTACAATATGTCAGTTTATGAATCTGATAAATATTTGATATGTTAGGGAATTTGGAAAGGTAAATTAAAGAATTCAAAACAAAAGTGCAGAATTGGAATTCATTTAGCCTTTGTTTGCATCAGTTTCCTCATTTGAAAAATGAGTAGACTAGATAATTTCTGAGCTCCTTCCAGCTCTAAATGCTAAGATAAGGTAGTATTTTGGTCACTAAGAAGTCTTTATGAATTATCCACTCACTAAATCACCAAGCAAAAACAAGAGAAGGTCATTACTTGGGCAAAATGCTCCTGAGCAGAGTTTTTGAGATGAGCTGTCTTTAGACCATTTAAAGAGGTTAATAGAAGTTCAAAGTCCAGTTCAGTGTTGGCATTGTTGCTTAGTTTTAGGCACATTTTTTAAAAATCAAATTTATAGTTAGTGATGAGGCCATCATCTTCCATACTGAAGTTTCCAGTAATTATAAGCCACACAAATGTGGTTGAGCAGTAATGGATTTGAATCTAAAAATCATTGTTTTGTGTTTTCTGAATTTTTACAGGCAAAATGGAAAAGATAAATGAAACCACTGTGACAGAATTCTTCCTAAAGGGACTTTCTGGCTATCCCAGACTTGAGACAATTTTCTTTGTGCTGATTCTGGTAATGTATATAGTTATTTTTCTAGGCAATGGCATCCTTATCGTAATCAGCATTCTGGACCCCCACCTCCACACTCCCATGTACTTCTTCCTCAGTAACCTCTCTTTCTTGGACATCTGTTATACATCCACCTCTATTCCTCCTACACTGGTGAGCTTCTTATCTCAAAGAAAAACTATTTCTTTTGTTGGATGTGCAATTCAGATGTTTCTTGGGTTGGCCATGGGAACTACAGAGTGTGTGCTCCTGGCCATGATGGCCTTTGATCGCTATGTGGCCATCTGCAACCCCTTGAGATACCCCATCATCATGAGCAAGATTGTGTATGTGCAGATGGCTGCCGGTTCCTGGGTAGCAGGGGATGTCAACTCATTGGTGCAAACAATTTTTGTGGTACAGTTACCTTTTTGCAGGAATAATGTCATCAATCATTTCAGCTGTGAAATCCTGGCAGTCATGAAATTGGCCTGTGCTGACATCTCTGGTAATGAATTTATCATGTTAGTAGCCACTACAGTATTCACATTAACTCCATTGCTACTGATTGTTGTCTCTTATACTTTAATCATCTCTAGCATCTTGAAGATTCATTCAGCTGAAGGAAGAAGTAAAGCCTTTTCTACCTGCTCAGCCCATCTGACTGTTGTAATTATATTCTATGGGACTATCTTGTTCATGTACATGAAACCCAAATCCAAAGCACCACTCAATTCAGATGATTTGCAAGCTACAGACAAACTCATTTCCCTGTTCTATGGAGTAATGACCCCCATGATGAATCCTTTAATCTATAGTCTCAGGAACAAGGATGTGAAAGAGGCAGTTAAACATCTGTTAGGAAGGAAGACCTTAAGCAAATAAATGTGAAACCCTTTATGTACTTTGGTCCAAGAGTGATGGGAATTTATAGAAGAACATCAAAAAAATTATATAGAGGCCTTCTCAGTACATGAGTTCCAACAATAATTCAGTCAGAAGACATATGCATTCATCATTTGCTGGGCACTATATTTTATTCTGGTGACAAAAATACAAAAATAAAACATTCTATGTCCTCAAAGAGCTTTTGTTCTATGGGAAGCGATAATATGTATTAATATAGATATCTACCAAATATATGCAAAATAAATGTAAAATATTTATTGGACTGAGGCAAGAGTAGCTCAAGGTGAATAATAAGGACAGATCTTATGGCATTTGAGCTGAATTTTGAACAGAACAGGGATTCCAAGTATTTCATAAGGTATGAATTCTAGACATGAAGAGACTGTATAATCTCATGCAAAAAATGGCCAATTTATATATTATGATATAGGAAAAGAAATAATTCATAATAGAGATAGAAAAATAGGTGAGAATAATGATTTAAGTGATTTTATTTCAAAGAAAGGAATTTGTATTGATCATAGAAGAAATAGAGAATTAATGAAATTTAGGAATTAGTAGTATGAAGAGGTGTGTGTGATATGGCCAGATTTATACATCTGGAATATTACTTTCATGGTTGTGTGGAAAATTTTAAAGAATGGGAAATTCTGGATTAGGTTATTCTTGAGACCACATTCCTTGACTCTTCCTTGTTCTTTTCATCCTGTTCATTGCAAAGTAATCCAATTAACTATACTATGTGCAACAATTTTTTTTAAAGAATAAGTTACATTGTCAAATTTCTCTCTGATGATTTAAGTGTTACCAGATCCAGTTAGAATTTTAACATATCATGAAGCCTTCTTGGGAGCTATTGAGGTGTTATTGAAAGAATTAGATTTAGAATTAGATCTGCAGTTCAATCCTAGCTCCTCATTTTTACTAATTGTATGTCTATGAGCCTCAGTTGTCTGGAAATTAAGGAAATTATCACCTAGTTGGAGAGATAGGCTATTGACCAAAATATATGTGTTCCCTTTGTTAGAGCAAATATTGAGGATTACAAGAACTCAAACGAAAGAGAGATCTCTTCTAATTGCAGAGTTATCTAAAATACTGAAGAATAAAATAAAGTGTCAGAACTATAATTTGAAGGGAACCTTGAAGGAATATAGCAATTACAAAATACATCACAGATGTCATAAACAACAAAAATAATAATAAATAATATTAATAATAACCAAGTAACTGTCTAGCCTAACCTTCAATCAATGACCATGGTCTGAGGCAATCCCCCAAATTAGAGAAACGATAGTCAAGGTGGAGTGCAACAGAGACTTTGTGGACTCTGAAACACTTCTGCTAGTTGTAGAGATCTTCTTGATACTCTGAAAGCTAATTGATTAGGCTCCAGACCTGTCAGTGATTGAGTTGGTGTCCTAAAGAATATGGTATAACTTTCATAAGACTCAAAGAAATAGATGAGAGGGTGTCATGGATTTACAGACAAGTTATATTTAAAACTGTCATGAGGAGCAACTTGACATAAGAAAGAGAAGAGAAAGTTATGCTTTTTCATTATCTTATATGATAAGGCAAAAAATTTCAGAAATATCATTTTCCTACCTGCTAGAAATTCTTCAGTGCAGATAGTGGTTACTACTTGGTAAATCACAAGCATATGGGGAATGGAATAATTCATATAAATATATTTATTTCATACCAGTTACTTCATGTGTAGTTTTCTTGGCAAAGATAGAGTAGGTTGTCATTTCCTTGTCCAGATCATTTTATAGATGAAGAATCCGAGGTAAACAGGGACCCACAGCTAGTAAGTGTCTTGAGGTCAGATTTGAATTTGGAAAGATGAGTATTATTCCAGGTCTGGTACTCTATTCATTGTGGCACCTAGCTTTACAATATGCACTGTATCTAAAGAAAATTAGAAGCATATTGTAATAAATGAATACAAAGGTTTCATATTGTTTTTGTCAATGGTAACATAGCCTCAATTTCAAAGAGAACAACAATGCATTGCTGACCAGTGCAAGTAAATAACAATATTAATTTTACCCCTAAATTTAAATTTGACGAAATAAGATAAAATTGAAGAGCTACTAAAATTTGAAGACTGTGTCATATTAAAAAAATAAACAAACAGGTATGCTAAAAACTAAAGGGTAAACAAAAAACCATAAAATACTTCTTGCTCATAGTAGGCCAAGAGAAATTTGTAAAAGGAACACAAATGACAGAAACACACACAGGCACTGAAGGCAATAGTAGAAAAATAACTCCCTATTTTAAGTATTGAAGAAGGTCTCTATGTCCTCTTAAGAAGAATAAGTATCTTCATTTAGAATTAGTGTTTTGTGTGGACTAATTTATGGGTTTTTTTGCTTTTTGTAGAATTTTTGTAATTATTTTGATAATCTTAACTTATTAACAAAGACAAGTGTACAAAGATTTCTAATTTCAAGAACAATTGAGAGCTATATTCCTTTTTTACTTTGCATTAAATGGAGGACAATCTTCAAGATGAAAATGTGAGAAATTATAGAAGTACCTTTAATTTTGTCTTCATAAATGAAAACCATTAATATAAATTCTAGAAGTTATATACAAAAATGGAATGGATGACCAGAATTAGCATACATCTTAAATTATTTTGCTAAGGAGATGGACATAATTAGACAGTAAAACTGAACAGTGTACTAATTATCATGACTAAGTCTGAACCTGGTGAAGAACTGAAAATATGCATCTGCATCTTTTTTGGCTAAAAGAAAGAGGCCGAAAACAGAAGTGAGAAAAACCACTGAATTTAAGAGATTTTTTCAATTCAATTTTTTTCAGACATCATATTCTTGGGGTTTTCTTGACAAACATACTTGGAGTAGGTTGCCATTTCCTTCTCCACTAATTTTACAGATAAGAAAACTAAGGCAAACAAGAAAACCTAATACTTGTCCAGTGTTGCACAGTTATTAAGTTTATGAAACTAGATTGAATTTGGATGATGATTTTTGTGACAGCTGCTGGGATTTAAGAGAAAGAAAGATTATATTTGAACTTTAGTTAAGGTGTTTTCCGGTCAGGTGATCATGAGTAAGTAAAAAACTCACTGCATTTCATTCACATTTCTCATGCATTAAAAATACAATCAGAAATGCCTACTTTTCCATCTCTAAGTGTCATTTATACTTACTTAATCTCTGTAATTCAACATTGACCTCTTTGATAATTCTTTTCTATGGAAGAATGAAAATGGAAATCAGAACACAGTATTTTAAGAGGTGGAAAGAGACTGGAAGAAATGGACATGAGGTTTAGGAGATAACTTGTGAGATTTATTAGCAAAGGGAATCAGACAATCTAGAACCTAGATAAATTGGGTAATAAGGTCAGGTATAAATTCTAGTGTCTTAAATATTGCTTGTCTATATCTGTTTCTATGTATCTCTTAAAAGTACCTCTTAAAGGAGAGATTATGTTCACAAGAAAAGATTATGGGAGGGAATAAGAAAGGGAGAAATATGGATAATAAGTAGGAGGAAGGGACAACCTCTTTTTCTGAAACTAGAGGGGAAAAATAAGAGGTGAATGATTTGTGGACATGAAATCATAGTTTCAGTTGAATAGTTACAACACTTCTTCATAAGCCAGGGGACTTAAAATAGCTCTTATTTTTTAGTCAGCATCAATCAAAAACTTTACTATAGAAGTTTAAGAAGTATATGAAAGGGGCAGCAAGGCAGCTCAATGGATAGAGCACTGCCCTAGAGTCAGGAGGACTTGAGTTCAAATCTGGACACAGACACTTAATAATTAACTAGCTGTGTGACCTTGGGCAAGTCACTTAAACCCATTGCCTTGCCCCCTCCAAAAAATAAACAAACAAAAAAGAATTATATGAAAAGTGAAAAAGAATCTTCAAAGGTGAAAATGAATTAAGAAAAACAGTTTATCAAGGAGAAAATAAATTCTAGCTTTTTTGCAATACTATAAAAGCACGAATTCAGTTAAGATATATATATATTTTTTTGCTCTAACACTTTAAAGTGGGTTTACCAGGTTCTTCTCAGACATAATCTTGATGATCCCTATATTTGGATGTACCAAATATATCTCAAACTTTGCATTTCCAAAATTTGTATTATCTTTTGTAAAAATTACCCCTTTTCTAAATTGCCTGAGTCTCAGAGAGTATCACCATCCTCCTAATAACTGAGATTCACAAAATTAGAACTCATGTTTAACTTCTCATTTTCTACTCCCATAACCAATCAGTTCTCTAGTCTTACTAAATCTATTTCTATATCCCTTGCATTTATCCACTCACATAGCCACTACCCTAGTTCAGACCTTGATCTAATTATATCTAATTATTAAAACTATTTTCATAACTCTTTTCTTTGCATCTAATTGATCCCCCCTCCAATTCATCCAGAATTACCAAAATTAAGATTCTTTTTTTTAGTTTTTTTTTGCAAGGCAAGGGGTTAAGTGACTTTCCCAAGGTCACACAACTAGGTAAGTAGTAACTGTCTTAGGCCAGGTATGAGCTCAGTACCTCCTGACTCCAGGGCGGGTGCTCTATTCACTGTGCCACCTTGCTGCCCCCCCAAATGAAAATTCTTTTTAAAAAAAGATTTTATTTATTTTTAATTTTACAATTTTTCCCCCAATCTTGCTTCTCTCCTCCCTCCCCACAGCAGATAGTCTGTTAGTCTTTACTTTGTTTCCATGGTATGTATTGATCTAAGTTGAATGTGATGAGAGAGAAATCATATCCTTAAGGAAGAAACATAAAGTATAAGAGATAGCAACAATACATAATAAGATAACAGTTTTAATAAAAATTGAAGGGAATAGTCTTTGGTCTTTGTTCAAACTCCGCAATTCTTTCTCAGGATACAGATGGCATTCTCTATCACAGATACCACAAAATTGTGCCTGATTGTTGCCCTGTTGCTATGAGCAAGTACATCTGTGTTGATTATCATTCCCATGTTGCTATTAGCGTGTACAATGTACTTCTGGTTCTGCTCTTCTCATTCAATATCAGTTCATGAAAATCCTTCCAGGCTTCCCTGAATTCCCATCCCTTCTGGCTTCTAATAGAACAAATATAGTTTTCCATCACATACATATACCACAATTTATTAAGCCATTCCCCAATTGATGGACATCCCCTCAATTTCCAATTCTTTGCCATCACAAATAAAGCTGCTGTGAATATTTTTGTACAGGTAATGTTTTTACCCTTTTTCATAATCGCTTCAGGGTATAGCCCCAGTAATGGTATTGCTGGATCAAAGGGTATGCACATTTTTGTTGCTTTTTGGGCATAATTCCAAACTGCTCTCCAGAAAGGTTGGATGAGTTCACAGCTCCACCAACAATGTATTAATATCCCAGATTTCCCCACATCCCTTCTAGCAATGATCATTGTCCTTTATGATGATATTTGCCAGTCTGAGACATGTGAGGTGGTACCTCAGAGATGTTCTAATTTGCATTTCTCTAATAATTGGTAATTTAGAGCAATTTTCAGATGACTGTGGATTGTTTGTTTTTTTCCTCCTGTGGATTGTTTTGATTTCCTCATGTGAAAATCGCCTTTGCATATCCTTTGACTGCTTATCAATTGGGGAATGGCTTATCTTTTTTTTTAAATTTGACTCAGTTCTCTGTATATTTTAGAAATGAGTCCTTTGTCAGAAATACTAGTCATAAAAATTGTTTCCCAATTTACTACATTTCTTTTGATCTTGGTTACAGTGGTTTTGTCTGTGCAAAAGCTTTTTAATTTAATGTAATCAAAATTGTCTTTCTTTTTAATGGTGTTCTCCATCTCTTCCTTGGTCATAAACTGCTTCCCTTCCCATACATCTGACAGGTAAACTATTCCTTGATCTCCTAACTTGCTTATAATATTGTTTATGTTTAGATCCTGTATCCATTTTGAATTTCTCTTGGCATAGGGTGTGAGGTGTTGGTCTAATCCAAATTTCTGCCATACTAAATTCCAATTTTCCCAGCAGTTTTTATTGAAGAGAGAGAGGTTTTATCCCCAAAGCTGGACTCTTTGGGTTTATCAAACAGAAGATTACTATAATCAATTCCTCCTCTTGCACTGCACCTACTCTATTCCACTGGTCCACCACTCTATTTCTTAGTCAATACCAGACAGTTTTGATAAATGATGCTTCATAATATAATTTTAGATCTGGCAGGGCCAAGCCACCTTCTTTTGCACTTTTTTCATTAAATCCTTGAAAATTCTCAACTTTTTATTTCTCCATATGAATTTACTTACAATTTTTTCTAACTCATTAAAGTAATTTATTGGAATTTTGATTGATAGGGCACTAAACAAGTACCTTAATTTTGGTGGAATTGTCATTTTTATTATATTAGCTCAACCAGCCATAAGCAGTTGATGTTTTCCCAGTTATTTAAATTTGGTTTTATTTGTGTGAGAAGTATTTTATAATTGTTTGCAAAAAGTTTCTGAGTCTGCCTTGACAGGTAGACCTCTGGGTATTTTGTTTTGTCTGAAGTTGTTTTGAATGGGATTTTTCTTTCTAGCTCTTTCTGTTGCATCATGCTAGTCATATATAGAAATGTTGAGGATTTATGAGAGTTTATTTTATATCCTGCAACCCTGCTAAAGTTGCTAATTATTTCTAGTAGTTTTTTAGATGATTTTTGGGGATTCTCAGGATATATCATCACATCATCTGCAAAGAGTGAGAGTTTTGTTTCTTCCCCTATTCCAGTTCCTTCAATTTCTTTTTCTTCTCTTATTGCTGAAGCTAACATTTCTGATATGATATTGCATAGTAGTGGTGATAATGGGCATCCTTGTTTCACTCCTGGTCTTATTGGGAATGCCTCTGGCCTATCCCTATAGCAAAATTAAAATTCTTAAGGCAGAACTGATTATGCCACTCCTTCAATCAAGAAGTTTAAATGACTCTCTATTGCCTCTAGGATAAAATACAAACTCCTCTTTTTGGCATTTATTTGATTCCAATTTCTTTTTTCTAGATCTATTATAAATTGCTCTGCTTTTCACATTATACTTGATCAATGTTCTGACTTATATGACTCTCAGTTTCTCAGTTCTGTTTTTGTTTATATCATGCTCTATACCCGTCACCTCCTTTTCTTAGATTACCCATGTCTATTTAAATATCAGATTATCACTTCCTTTTAAAGACCTTTTTCTTGTTATCCTCATTATTAGTATTTCATTCTTTCCTGTCCAATGCTTTGGCTATATGAGTGTCATAAGCTGAAACAGATCCCTCTTTTGTGACAAAAAGTACTCTATGCTTCCTTTATGTTTTGAGAGTTCCTTTACCTCACCATATTTTCCAACATTGCTCTTGAGCAGGGCCCCATGATCTGTGGATATGGTTTCTATAACATTCACAAGACATGTGGACACATTCACCCTGATTTCTTCATTCAATACCTAGGTCTAATAATCAGTTTTCTGGTCACTTTGAAGAGAAAGTCTTCTGTGTAAGAATTCAATGGAATTCAACCAAATTATCTCAGTGGATGCAACTGAAGGATTTTTCAATGAATTTATATGCACTAAACCTCTGAGTCATTAATTTAAGAATAATTTGATTTTTATATGTATATATATATATATATATGTAGGGTGAATTATTAAATATCAAAATCTGTACTTGAGTCTTTGGCACATCACTTTTGAACGGTAGCCTTGCACAAATTAACCTTTTATATACCTTCTTCCTTTCCACACTCTATGATCTAGCTACATAGGTGCACTTTCAGTTCCTTCACATTCACTTCCCATCTCTGGATCTTTGTACTGCATGACCTCATTTCTTAGAATGCTGCGTGTCTCTCATGCCTTCCTCTCTTACTTTCCCTGACTTTCTTCAAGACTCATCACAAATCTTATCTTCTTTTTCAGAACTTGTCCTTGTCAATGTTAATGCCCCTGCTGCTAATGCCTTCCATTTCAGATTATCTTGATATACTCTACATATATCTTATAGGGAACTAATTATTTAGATACTGTGTCCCACAATAGAATATATATATATTCCTAAGAGCAAGGATTACTTTACCCCTTTATTTGTATCCTCAGCACTTAGCACAGTGTGTCATATAATAAGGACTTATTGACTAACTGACAAAATTAATATCTGAAGGTCTCACTTTTTTTATTGTAAAGTGAGTACAATAATACTATTTAATAGGATCTTTGAGAATAAATAACATTATTTAAGGTGTTTTGTTAACTATATATATTAATTGTAAACTATAAAATATACATTAGTGCTTCTGATTGGTGTAATTGATATGCCTGAGATAAATATCAATTTTCCTTGGTCGTACTGTTTTGTTTTATACTTTTTCTATCAAATTTCCTCTCCTTGCCTATAGTCTAAAAGTATTTATTCAGAGCTTTGAAGGCACTTGTTCACTCTTCCTTCTACCTAGCTTCTAGGAAAAAAAATTCAACTGAAGCATTTAACTTCCTCTAAAGGAAAGTTGGAATTACATATATAATGACTTGTGAATAAGTAAGAAGAGGAATAGATCTGCAAATATTGATTCTTTTGCCATTTTAAAGCTTAAAATGGAAGTAAATAATTATGAATAAATAAAAATAAAAATAGAAAAATCAACCATTGAATGAGAATAAGGAAACCAGGCATTTCTTGTCTAGTGTCTAAATCTTTAAAGCATGTCTCCAAGACTTTTTGACAATATACATTCCCCAATTCTACAGAAATCAATACAAACTCAATCTAAGTACAAAACATGAGGTATATATAGGAATGGATTAGTGTAGTGTGCTTGCTTTACAATTAGATCATAAATCTTTTGAAGACAAGACCTAATTTAATTCACTTAAAAAATACTCATTGCCACATAATAACACCTGCATTATTGCCTAGCATGGTATTATTTCTAGAGATGGGAATTGACCCTGTTGACTTCATTGATCTATGTGATGCTATGGTGAGGAAATTCTCTCTACCAATGTAGATGGACATTGCCTAAAGCAATGAGAGATAAAATAAAAGGTAGAACCTGTCAAAGGTTGAATTTGATCTTTTGCTTTCCTTCCTCTGAAATCAGCTTAATAAACATTTGTTTGATTCAATTGAACTCAATATGAACCATATTGCTACATAGACTGAAGATTCAAACATAGTGATGTTTAAAAAAACACAATGCAATAAGTTCCAAGTAATTGGACCTTGGGGGTACTGTTCATGATGTATCAAAAGTTTTCACTCTTTGTATACATACAAGTCAGAATTTTAAATTGCTTTGGGGACAAAGTACTCCCTAAAAACAAGAGATTTAAATAGCTTTCTAAAAGTCTGTGGTTGATTCTTTAGAGATTTTTTTTTGGGGGGGAGCATCTACTATGGAGTCAAATCAGTGATTCTCATTGTTTTCCTTGGTCAAATGAAATTGAGGAGACCTGAAAAATTCTTGAGATAGATAAACTACTTTTTTGCTTGTATTCCCCATCCTTGAGCAATTTTGGCTTTCTTTTACTCATTACATATTTGGAATAAGTATATTACTGTTCATATGTGGACTTTGAAGATTGCATCTAACAGTGAAGTGTAAATAAGACTATAAAATTCTGGGGCATCATATCTCCCCATTAGAAATGATATTTGGAGACTCATCATGAGGAGCTTCCTAAAATAAGAGATAATCAATTCCTTTATAAAGAAAATCAAGGCAAAGTAATCTGCAGTGTGCTGAAACCTAAGAGGAAAGACAACCTCTCAACCTAGAGGTAAATAACTGTAGAGATTAGAGACATAATAATCACTAACTACTAAGGAAGACTCTAGATCACAAAGATAATTTAGACTAAACCATCAATTTTGGACATATAATTTTTCTTGATGAAAATGGATTAATGAGATATAAATATTCATTCTAAACAATATCATCTGAGGCAAAAAGGCAAGAGCTTTTTAAAAAAGATTAATATTCCATAGGAAAAAAGAACATGCAAAATGGAGAATATAGAAGATAGAGAACTAGGTCTCTAAATCAACTGGTATTATATGCTTAGCTGAGGATCGGGAATCTTGATTTCACAGATTATGGCAAGCATGGTGAATTTTATGGGAACAGTCATTAAACTGAAAAAAGTTTAAATTTTTCCCATACCAGGTACTATGTATGATAAAAAATTAATCTTACCTGTCTCCTGGAATAAATGGTAGAGAATGTTTCTACACTCTTCAAGTTGTCAGGGAGATGGTAAATGAATGAATGAATGAATGAATGAATGAAAGAAAAACATTTATCAAGTACTTATGTAAAGAACACTGTGCTAAACACTGAGGATATAACTAGAAAAAACTATATAGTCCCTTTTCTCAAGGCTCACTTTCTAATAAAGGGAAATTATATGTGTAGGAAGTTTTAGCTGCAAGTCAGATGGCAAGGCCATATGGTCTTGTCGCAACAACAGCAAAACAAATGCATCTTCTTTTATGATAATACTCCCAATAAAACCATATCTAGTTCTGTTATTAAACTATTTGACAGCAATGAGGACTTTGGTGGAGAAAAATGTATTTTCTTGGTCTTTAGCAATTATTGCTGCTGAAGGTTAGGGGTCTTAGCACCTGCAGAGGTAGCTGTCAAATCTTATTCCCATAAGGCGTGATTCCCCAGATAATGGTTTCAGGGGGCTATGTGGAAGCAAGCCAGTGATCTTCATCTTGAAGAGATGCCCACCTTAGCTAACAGTAAGATCATAAGTGTGATAAGTCCTGGTGTCTATGTTTCCAGTATCTCAGTAGTAATTATAAATTATAAATGATTATAGATATTTGAAAGCTCTGAGTCCCCAGTGGAAAAGAACTAGGCATGTTGGTCTCTAAACACACAGAACATAAAAGTGATTGTGATTACTGTAAAGGTAAAGGTTCCATCTTAATTTGGAATAAGTGATAAATACCTTCCAAATCAAAACTTCATAATATTAAAATGAACTTTATTGATGTGAGTATCTTGAACTGAATATCAAATTTCTGCCCTACTGAACACATTTGGCAGAAGTAGAAAAACATTAGATTAAGGTTCTGCTTCTAGGGACAAGGAATCTAATAGACTAGATAGAAGATATGAGGTAACATGAATATCTCTGTCTCTGTCTAACTATTGTCATGATTCTTCTTCAAACTTTTGAGTTTTTTTATTCTTAGCAATAACACCTCTGCGCCCTAGGTATCTTCCACCTAACAAGGAATATAAACTGGTAAAGAGAACACAGTTCTTCCCTAGGATCTTTATTTTCTGGTGCTTCTTTTATAATGTTAAACTTCAGTCATCATTCATACATCTACACTGTCTTCCTGTGTAGACCTTTGATAATCTTTGGAATTGAGTCTTGCCTGATTATAATATGGCATCTGATTTCCTAGGTTCTTATATTATATTCTATTGTTGTTTCTGCATAAAGGGATGACTTGCTCCATGATTTACTAGCATCCTGTATCAAAGTAGAAGCAGGATGAAATGTACTTTGAGTTGATTGTAAAGATAGTGTGGGCAGCAGAGCTCATTGAAAATAGATGCTTCTAAATCAAGAATAGGGGTAATGATTGGGGAAAGTCACTGATGTAAATGTGGTAGAAAAATGAAGAATTAAAAAACCCTTACATCTAGAGCATAACTCCTAGCATATCACTAAAGATTCCTTTCAAGAATGCATACATTTTCCCTTGAAAAAATATAACTTAAAATTCATTTGTTATTATATTTATTTTAAAAACTTGATATAGAACATATTTTTCTCAGTTAAAAGTCTAAATGAATCAAATATAGGCTGGGTGAATTTTGATTGGGTAAGGGAAAATATGAAAATAACTTCTCTAGTAATTACTTAATAAATTCTTGTTGCTTATTAATTGATCTAGGTAAGTGACTTTATCATATCCTTCTGCCATATTTTGACTTTTTTCAAAAAGTTCATAGGGAATTATACTCCAAAGATGCAAAGTGTAAGACCATGCTACCAACAATTATAATCTTTAGAGCAGGTATGAGTCTCTGGCAGTTTGTGGAGGGGTGCTTTGTAAGTAGTACTTAAGTGGAAAAGGACCAAGACTTTATTAACATGATGATGTAAGCCTCCAGGTGTAAGTTAGGATGTGAGGCTTACCTGTTACATGGTTCAGTTCCAGCTGTGTATCTCTGGGCAATATAAGGTTTAATTTTGAACTTTTGCTGCAAATCCTCAGGAAAAGTCTGCTTGATGTTCAGGTGTGGCACTAAAAAGCATTTTGATTCATGGAAGAAGACATGCTTTTCCTATGTCTGGAAAACAGTAAGGACATGAGTTGTCCTACTTCCAATCCCCTCTCATTGGGAGACTATGACAATACAACTGAGTGCAGATGACTGATAGAATGAAAACACCTAGGACAGTGGAAATGGTTCAAAGTCAAAGAATGGTTGTTTGCGAGTGTGTGTGTGTGTGTGTGTGTGTGTGTGTGTGTGTGTGTGTGTGTGTGTGTGTGTGTAGGGATGCAGGAAAAGCGATCACAGTTGAGCAAAGTGTCCCTATTATACAAAATAAAGCAGAGATAACTTGATTAAACCTTTAGTAAAGTCCTACCAGGAGGTGGCTAGGAAGTGCAATGGAAGGAATGCCAGACCTGGAGTCAGGAAGACGTCTTTTCATGAGTTCTAGTCTGACCTCAGACACTTACTAGCTGTGCGACCCTGAGCAAGTCACTTAACTGTGTCTCAGCTCCTCATCTGCAAAATGAGCTGGAGAAGGAAAATGCAAACCAGAAATAGGGTCATAAAGAAGCAGACATGACTGAAAAAAAATAAAAGCAAAAATGACTCAACAATGACATGTCCTACATAAATTGAACAACAGGCATTGGGATAGATACACAGATTAAATTATGGTTCTTAATCTCAGGCAGTAAAGTGATATTAAACATACTTACTTGAATATGATGTAAAAGTGATATCTGATAAATTCCATTGAGTAATAAGAAATCAGGGTGAAAAATAAATGGATCTCATTCGCAAACTGCTGTGTGACAGCATCTGAAGGGAAAAACCAGAAAAGTCAAGAAGAATCCATATAAAGCAGGATATCAATGGTGAGTTTTAATACTAGGAATGAGACTTTTTAAAATTATATTTTATTATTTGTTATGTGGCAGGACATAAAAGACTCATATAGGTTTTTGTTTGTTTTTCTGTCAAAGGAAGAGGAGTCCAAACAAGAGTTTATTCTTTTGATAGGCAACGACTTGGGTATAAAAATGGACAACAATCTTGTTGTCCTGTCACAATTTTCATAATATTGGATACAGAGTTTGAAAAATGAAATGGGTAATTTAGGTTCTAAACATCAGATTCAGCTCCAGAAGAGTTGATGGAAATGATAGTAAATGGAGATTAAACAAGAATTACAGAAAAAACCCTAAGGAAAAATAAATTTTTCTGTTCTTTCCTCTTCATCTCTTTCCCTTTAAAGTAAGCTTCTTTTCATCCTTTCTGTTGAACAGATAAATAATTTTTTCTCTGTTTTTCTCTGTTACATAAGGAGATTGGGGTATGTCAAAGTATATTTAGGAAGGACTGGTACATTATTTTAACCTAATATTGAATTCACTATTGTTTTGTAAACTAATTCCATTCTATTTGAAGAAATTTTTGTTTGATATTTTATGGATAATATAAAAACTATTGATTAGAATGAGTTATTTTCATCATCTTGTATGTTTATACTATACTAGATATTTGCAAAATATTTATGTGAAAATTTATGTTTATAAATAATCATTAAGCATCTCCTAGTCTATCTCTATCTAACAAATTGAAATTTAGAAAATGACTATTGAATCTACTCTAGTATGAGGACAACCATTGTTTTAAAATTCCCAATAATTCTTAGATCTAGAAAGGCAATGATGACTTGGAATGTATCCATGTGTAAGCATGCATGCATACCTACGTGCATGTGTATGTGGGTGTGTTTCATAATGATAATTGAAAGTGAGGATGCTTTGAATGGACTTGTCAGGAGAAATGGACACTGTGCCAAATTTGGTGTGGATGAAGGAAAATTTATCCTTATGATTACAGGTTTAATAAAGTATTTTCAACAGTTAAAAGTTGTATTTGAATTCACTGTAATATAATAAGTTGATATCTTGTCTTCTTATCTGAAATCTTGTAGGTAAAAGATAGAGAACAAATGGAAAGACAAAATAAGACCTCTGTGACTATGTTCTTTCTTCATGGCCTTGCTGGCTACCCCATATTTTATTTTGTTTTCTTTCTGTTATGCCTTATCATGTACATTGTAATCCTGGTGGGCAACAGTTTTCTTATTACAATCAGCATTCTGGACTCTCGCCTCCACACTCCCATGTATTTTTTCCTCAGCAATCTCTCTTTTCTGGACATCTGCTACACATCTGCTTCAATTCCTTTGTTACTTGTGAACTTCCTCTCTGAGGAAAAATCTATTTCCTTTTTTGGATGTGGACTACAAATGTTCTTTTCCTTTGCCATGGGGGCCACAGAGTGTGTGCTCTTATCTGTAATGGCATTTGACCGGTATGTGGCCATTTGCAAACCTCTGAGATATCCAATCATCATGAATAAGAGCCTTTCTGTGAAGTTAGTGACCAGTTGCTGGATGGCAGGTGGGTTGGCTTCAATGATACACACTACTCTAACTATGCGGTTGTCTTTTTGTGGGAATGTCATTGATTATCTCACATGTGAGATCCTGGCTGTGTTGAAATTAGCCTGTGAAGATATATCCTTCAATGTGATAATAATGTCAATATCAAATATCTTTACAATAGTGATTCCAGTTGTATTCATACTTATCTCTTACTTTTTCATTCTTTTTACCATCCTGAGAATCAATTCTGTTGAGGGAAGGAAAAAAGCGTTTTCTACCTGTTCCTCTCATCTTACTGTAGTGATCATGTTTTATGGGACCATCCTCTTCATGTATATGAAACCGAAGTCCAAAGACTCTCATGCAACAGATGAACTGATTGCTCTCTTCTATGCTGTTGTCATTCCCATGCTCAATCCCATCATCTACAGTCTGAGGAATAAGGATGTGAAAGCAGCTGTGATAAAGCTCAGCAAAAAAATCTTCCGATAGAGAACATGAGAGACTGTAATGCACCAATCATATAAGCATTAAAGGTGAAAAAATTTAAAATCACCTACATTCATTATCAACTTTTCAAAGCCTGACTGTGTTCCCCCACTGATACTTTTCACCACAAACACCTGAATAAGGAACAATCATGGAAGGGACTAGAACAAAAGATCCACAATAAAAAAATTTTTTTTCTGTTCATAAAGATAAAGGATTTATGATTCAAACATAGTGGAACCCTTATAATGGAATCAAGAATTAGAAAGGTAGAAGCTGAAAAAAATGTTAGATAAAACGTCCTGACAATCAAAACTGTCCCCAAATAGAATGGGTTGCCTTGAGAAGTAATGAGTTTCTCCTCATTGAAAACCTCCAAGCTAATTTGAGACACCAATTATTGGGGGTGTTAGACATGTTAGAGTGGAAGTGCTTTTTGTATATGGGGTGGGCTAAATGATTTTGAAAGTAATAATAATGATGATAGAAAGCATTTATATATTATTAAAAAGTTTAATAAAAGTTTTTATACAGTTTGCTGTATTTGACTCTCATATCAACCCTGTAAGGAAGGTATGAAGAGTGCTAATTTTTAAAGATAAGGTTGAGAGATTAAATGACTTGCTAAGGGTCACACACTGAGCAAATGGTTAAGGAAAGATTCAAATTTAGGTTTTCAAGGCACTCTAGGTTCAACATTCTATCTACTTGCCTTTTAGAAATATTTCTATTCCTTGACAACACTTCATTTATACAATTTTCTTTTACATAAGCCCAAACAAGAACACTATACCTATTAGTTTGATCTCATATTTACTTTCTCTCTCTCTCGCTATATATTGCATATATAAAAACATACACGTGTATACATATCTGTAAATGTAAATACATTCATGTATATGTGTGTCTACGTGTATGAGTTTATAATTGATTTCCAATTTGGTTTCTTTTTCAGAAATACAAATTCTAATGAGTTTTCAAGATCAAGCTTATGTTCCATTTTTTTCCCCACCAGCATTGCCTCACCACTGCAGTTCAAAGATTATAGTACTTGATAATGTACTTCTTTGTAAAATCTTAATCAATTTCATACACATTCATTTTGCTTATCTGATTACATTTTAGATTTCTTTGGAGCATTCCATATCATATATGGATCTTGTATTCATTTTGGGGTTTAAGAATATAAATTTTACTCAATAAATATTTGTTGAAAACTAGGAGGCATTTAAAATTTGTTTGCCTGAATGGTTAAATTCACTGGGAAAAATACCTTGTTTGCTGGCTAAGTATATTTCATATTGAAAATTGCCATTATTGGGGTGGCTAGGTGGCACAGTGGATAGAGCACCGGTTCTGGAGTCAGGAGTATCTGAGTTCAAATCCGGCCTCAGACACTTTTATTAACTAGCTGTGTCGCCTTGGGCAAGCCACTTTGTCCCATTGCCTTGCAAACACCTAAAAAAAGAAAGAAAAAGAAAGAAAGAAAGAAAGAAAGAAAGAAAGAAAGAAAGAAAGAAAGAAAGAAAATTGCCATTATCTTTAGAAATAATTAATCTCGTTATCCTTATATCAATCATTAATAATATATATGCCTTTATAATAAGAACCTATAATTATTTATGTATAGTTTAACATTTGACAAAATACTTTCAAATCTCTATGACCTGAGTTCAAACCCTAGCTTAGTTATTACTACCTTTGTGACCTTGCCCAAGGCACAACTTTCTGAATACTATTCTTCCACTCTTTAAAGAAAGGATGGCGAATTAGAGGATTTTAGAGGTCCATTCTGAGTCTACCCCTATAATCCTATGAATCTAGGCCTTCATTTGATTCTTCTAACCATCCTTTATTGGCATTTATTATACTTATTTTTGGGAAGAGAAAATTGATGCTCAGAAGAGATGACTTTCCCCCAAATTATATTTTGTTATTGTTGTTCAGTTGTTTCAGTTATGTTCAATTCTTCATGACCCTCTTTGAGGTTTGTCTTGGTAAAAACAATGCAATGGTTTCCCATTTCTTTCTCTAACCCATTTTTCAGATGAGGAACTGAGGCAAATTGGGCTAAATGACTTGCCCAGAGTCATACAGTTAGTAAGTGTACAAGGCCAGATTTGAACTCATAATTATGAGTCTTTCTGACTCCAATATTCTCTCCACTGTGTCCCATAACTGTCCATGTTATATATACATCTTATGCAAATATTTTATGTATAATGTAAATATATATATATGTATGTTATGTATACATATATTTTAGCTATATTATTTGTAAAAGCAAAATATTAGAATGGGAGAGAAAAAAACAAATTGTGATTAATTGATTGAATTAGATAAATCATTAGAAATAATTCATCTCAAGAATTTTAAGAAGTATTGGAGGGAGGACCACTATAAACTGATCTACAATAAATAATAAAAGAACCAATTTGATGGTAATTTGTTAAAGTCAATAATAATTGCCAAAAGTTCCCATCACACAAAAAGTAGATGAAGTAAAAAAAAGTCAGAAAAACAAGAATGGTGACACCTCTGTTTCTCCAAAGTAATAAAATCAATATTCAGGTTTTTTTTGGGAAGGGACAGTATTTATTCAGATACATGGTCTTTCATTGTATTCATTTATATATTTGAATATTTGTACTTACCTTATAAGTTGAAAATAAAATAAATAATTTCATACTATGTCTTTTTAAATTATTGAGATTAAGAATGATTCGATTGGTGGCAATTACATTTCTAATACAGAATAAGCAAAAAATTAATAGAATCAAAAAAGGCTAAATTAGAAATATACATTAGAGATCATCTAGTGTAACATCATTTTACAGATGAAGGAACAAAACTCCACAAAGGGGAAATAATTTGTCCAAGGTAAAATAGCTCTTGTTCACCTGTTTCAGCAGTATCAGACTTTTCATTTGGTATTTTCTTGGCAAAGATAATAAAATACTTTACCATTTCCTTCTCTATCACAGCTATTAATATTTTTGTTTGCTTGCATTGCTTTCCAAGAAAATTTATCTTTTTTTGAAACATAATGCCAAAATTTTATTTTAAAGTTTTTTTTTAAATCAAGGGTAAGTTAAGAGTCATTCTGAAGTTCTATATAACTGCTCATTTCTTATACTTTGACCTGCACTTCGACTCCATATTTCTTTCCCTGGATGTCTATAGCATTTTCCATTACAAGACTTTTGGAATTGTCTTTGATCTCTATTGTTTAGAAGAACTGTCTATCATAGTTGATCATCAAATAATATTGCTATTACTGAGTACAATGTTCTCTTGGTTCTAATCATTTCACTCAGCATCATTTCTTACATTTTCCCCAGGTTATTCTTAAATCCACTTGTTCATCTTTTTTTTAATAGAACAATTCTATTACATTATGTGTTTATACAGCCATTTCTCAATTGATGGGAATACCCTCAGTTTCTAGTTCTTTACCACCATAAAATGAGCTTCCAGAAATTATTTTTTGTACATATAGGTCCTTTTCCTTTTTTTAATTATATCTTTGAAATATAGGCCTAGTTGAGGTGTTGCTGGAATAAGGTTATACATAGTTTCATAGTCCATTGGGCATAGATCCAAATTTCTCTCCAGAATGGTTGGATCATTTCACACCTCCACCCAAAGTACATTAGTGTCCTAGGTTTCCCTTTCAACAATGATCATTTTTCTTTTCTGTCATATTAGTCAATCTGATAGGTGTGGGGTGATACCTTAGAGATATCTTATTTTGTGTTTCTCTAAACAATAGTAATTTAGAGCTTTTTTCATATGATTATACATAGCTTTAAATTTTTCATCTGAAAATTGTGTATTCATCATATTCTTTGACCATTTATCAATTGAGAAATGACTTGTCTTATTATAAATTTGAATCTATCTTCTATTTTAGAAATGAGTCATTTATCAGAAACACTGGCTATAAAAATTATTTCTTCTAATCTTTTAAAATTGTATTTATTTATTTAAGTGACTTGCCCAAGGTCACACAGCTAGGCAATTATTAAGTGTCTGAGGCCAGATTTGAACTCAGGTACTCCTGACTCCAGGGCCTGTGCTCTATGCACTGCACCACCTAGCCACCCCCTCTTCTATTCTTGATTGCATTAGTTTTGTTGGTGCAAAAACATCTTAATTTAATGTAATCAAAATAATCAATTTTGCACTTCACAAAATTCTGTTTCTTGTATTGGTCATGAATTGTCTTCCTCTCTATAGATCTCTTCAGTAAACTCTTAATTCCTTATTCTCCTAATTTACTTATGGTATTGCCCTTTATGTCTAAATCATGCACTTACTTTGACCTTATCTTGGTATACAATGTGAGACAATTGGTCTATGCCTAGTTTCTGCCATACTATTTTCCAATTTTTGTCAAACATCAATTTTTGTCAAAGAGTGAATTCTTATCCCAGAAGCTGAAGGCTTTGAGTTTATTTACAGTACATTATTATAGTCATTTAGTACTGTTTCTTTTGTACCCAATCTATTCTGCTGATCTACCACTCTATTTCTTAGCTAATATCAGATAGTTTTGATGATTGTTGATTTAGTTTTTGATCTGGTGGGTTAGGTCACCTTTTTTTGTTATTTGTTTTGTTAATTCCCTCAACATCTTGACATTTATTTCTTCCAGATGAACTTTGTTATTTTATTTTCATGTTCTATAAAAGATTTTTTTGGAAGTTTGATTGGTATGACACTAAATAAGCAGATTAATTTAGATAGAATTGTCATTTTCATCATGTTAGTTCAAGTTACCTATGAGCAGTTGTTTAGATCCGACTTCATTTGTGAGAAAAGTATTTTGTCACTGTGTTCATAGTTTCTGGGTTTGTCCAGTAGGTTGATTACCAAATATCTTATATTACCTTCAGTAATTTTAAATGTAATTTTTCTTTATTTTGCTGTTAAGCTTTGGAGGAAATGTGTAGAAATGCCAATGAATATATGTGTTTATTAAAATCCTTTAACTTTTAAAATTGTAAATTAAGTAGATTTTTAGTTGATTCTCTAAAATTTTTTAAGCATGCCATTATATCATCTGCAAAGAGTAAGTTTTCTCTATTCATTGACTGTTCTAATACCTTCAATTTATTTTTTCTTTTCTTATTGTTGAAGCTAACCTTTCTGGTATATCATTGAATAATAGTGATGATAACAGACATCCTTACTATCTGATTTCTAACTCTTCATTACTCTCCAGAGTTATCAAAATGTCCTTGTATTCTTTTTAAAAATCTACTTACAAATGTTAATTTTATTTCCTTTAAATAGAATGGAATGTCTCTGATGGCAGGAGAATCTTTATTTTTGACACTGTATTTACCTAGGACAATGATTGATACATAGTAGGCCTTTAATAAATGCTTGATTGGTTAATTGGTAGATGAAGAGATTATTACAGTGCTTTTTACCTCTACTTAAGCTTATTAGTGAACTAACTTTTGTTTAGTGCTGAAATTCATGAAAGTCCAGTTTTTATAAGTCAATATTTTACCAGGACCTAATGAGTATATTAACCTCAAATTCTATATTTTATAGCAAATGGACCTCAGAAAGACAAAATCTATAAAAATAACAGTACTCAGAACCATCTTCTTCCATAGCCCCTAGAAATCTACACTAGTTTTTTAAGCATCTAGAAAGTAAAATTCTACTCAAAATTGTAATAGAAGGGAGACAATGTTGTAGTCATCAGGATAAGGCTTTATTTCAAACAAGTTTGAAAGATCAAGTTACTTCTGATGAATATGATGGCTAGCTGTGATATTCAAAAAGTTTGAGAAACACAATTTCTGGATGATTTCATCTTTTTATTAACAAGGTCAGCATGTTTATTAAAAGACAAGTAATGATTTGCTCATCTCTTTTAATACTCACAGAAGAGTAGATACTTCTGAGGATGACAATCAATACTGTTTGGTTAATAATTAATGAAAAAATGAATATTACAATGAGGATTTTGGCTATATTATCATGAAGGTCTTGGGATGTGTGATTTTGATTACACAAATCTTGGTCAAAAAAGACTTCTCAATTTCCTTATTGAATAAACAAAAAGAACAAGAAGGTACCCATCAGCCTATTTTTTAAAAATATTGTATCATATTTAATTAGATCTTGGCCAAGGTAAATCTTTAAGAGAGATTTCTTAACACTGAGTGATTTCTGGATGAGGAAGTGAAAAGGAGAAAAAATTTTGACTCTCATTTAATAATCATTTGCCATGATTCAAGACAACTGGTAAGGAAGAATGACAGGAACATCTTCATAGAGCAATAATGAGCAAAATATGTATAATGAGACATGTTTATGACCAATGTGGGAATTTGTTTTGTTTTTTCCTACAATTTTAACAATGCTTTTTCCAATTGTGGGAGGTGAGAGGGAAAGAGAATGAATTTTTGTTAAATGAAAAGGAAATCCATTAAATAATTGCTCCTGACACAAAATTTCTTATTTACTGGCCAGAATAAATGCATATATATATATATATATATATATATATATATATATGTATATACTAAACAGTCAACAAACTTACCATGCAAATTATTTGTGCTTTTTAATCCTATGTGATTATTTCTAATTTTTTAACTTTTAATTTTTAAATTTAAATTTGAAGACGATATGAAATATTTTATTGGACAAGAAACTGATCTGAAAATAAATCCAGAAGAGATAATTTTAAAATTATTAAACTACCTGAAAGCCATGATAAAAAGAGGATCTATATCATCTTTTAAAAACTTTTCAAGGAAAATTGTCCTGGCATTCTAAAACCAGTGTAAATTATAAATTCAAAGAAGCCACCAATTACCTCTATAGAGCTCTCAAAATAAAAACTGCCAGGAATATTATAGCCACATTTCAGAGCTTCCAGGTCAAGGAGAAAATATTGCAAGCAGCTAGAAAGAAAAAAATCAATTCTTGTGGAGTCACAGTCAGTATAACACAAGATTTAGAAGCTTCTATATCAAAAGATTGTAAGGTTTGGGCAGCTAGGCAGTGAGTGCAGTGGATATAGCACCAGCCCAGGAGTCAGGAGGACTTGAGTTCCAATTCAACATCAGATACATAATAATTAACTAACTGTGTTTTGGGCAAGTCACTTAGCCCCATTATCTTGCAAACAACCCCACCCCCCAAAAGATAGTAAGACTTAAAAATGATTTTCTGTAAGGCAACAGTGTTTATACATTATAACCAAGAATCAATTACCCAGCAACACTGAACATACTCCTGCAGGAGAAAAGATGATTATTCAAACTTTCTGATGAAAAGACAGACCAGAGCTGAACAGAAAATTTTATCTTCAAATGTGAGATTCAACTGAAGCATAACAAGATAAATGGGAAAAGCAAATCATAAGGGACTTAATGATGTTAAACTGCCTATGTTCTTTCATAGGAAGATGATACTGATAATTCATATGAACTTTGTCCTTTATTAGGAGTATATATAGACAAGGCACAGGTAGAAGCTGAAAATGAAGGGATAATAAATTATAAAGACAGAGTTAAGGGGTGAGAGTATAATGTACTGGGAGAAAGGGAAAGGAAAAGATAGAATGGATATGTTATTTCATATAAAAGAGGCAAGAAAAAATTTTTGCAGTGGAGTAAGGGGTAGTTGAGATGGAATGGGTTGGCCTTTCATCAAATTGGACTTGGAGAAAAGCAACTATGGAAATCTATTGTACTCTAGAAGAAAGTAGGAGGGGAAGGGAATAAGAGAAAAGGAGAGGAGGTGATAGAAGGAAGGGAATTCCGATTGTGTGTGGGAGGTAGTCAGATGTAAAAAAAAGGAGAGAGGCTGAAAGGAGAGAGAGAGAGAGAGAATAGAATAAATCAGGGTGGAAGGAATAGGATGGTGGGAAACACAGTTAGCAATAGTAGCTGTGGGAAAAATATTGAAACAAATTTCTGGTAAATATCTCATTTCTCAAACACAGAGAACCAAGTAAATTTATATAAAAAGAGCCATTCCCCAAATAATAATTGAGCGAAAGATTATTTGGGGAATGGCTCTTTTGAGGTTATCAATGTTATCTGACATTATTAAAATAGGTCCTAACTCACTATTGATTGGAGAAATGCCTATTAGAACAATTCTGAGATACTATTTTATGCCTATTGGATTGGTTAATAAGACAGAAAGAGAAAATGACAAATGTTGAAGAGGATGTAGAGAAAATGAGACATGAATGTACTATTGGAAGAATAGCAAAATGACTCAGTAATTCTGTACAGCAATTTGTAACTATGCTAAAAGGGCTATAAAACCATTTCTATCCTTTGATCTAGCAACCAGGTCTATATTCCAGAAGAGATGAACAAGAGAAAGGAAAAGTACCTATAAGGATATTAATAGTGCCTCTTTTCTGTTGTCAAGGAACTAGAAATTGAAGGAATGACAAACAATTGAGGAACAGCTGAACAAATTGTGGTTTTCAATTATTATGGAATAGTTATTCTGCTATAAGAAATGGTGATCAACTTCATGTACAGGACTCAGGTGAGGCATAGAGCGAGTTGATGAGAAGGGTAAATTATGAGGGACTTAATGATGATGAACTGCATGTATTCCTGCATGGGAAGGTGATACTGATAATACTCAAATGAACTTTCTTATTTAATAGCACAGATAGAAGGAACTTTTATAGATGAGGCCTGAGAGAGATGAATTTGAAGATATTATATATTTTAAAAATGGAGTCAATGGGTGAAAGGGAAATATACTGGGAGTAAGACAAAGGAGACGTAGAATAGGCTAAGATATTTCATGTAGCTTTTGAAATGGTATGGAAGGGGGAAGGTGAGGGGGAATGAGGGAGCCTTCATTCTCATCAGAAATGGCTCAGAGAGGAAACAGCATACATACTCAATAGGGTATAGACATCTAGAAGAAAAAGGAGAGAAAGGGGATGGGGGAAGGGAGGAGTGATGTGGGTGATAGAGGAGAGGGTAGATCACAGTTAGATCATGTAACACATTTTCTTTTTTACTTTTTTCAAGGTAGTGGGATTGAGTGGCCTGTCTGGGACCACAGGACTGGGTGGTTGCTGTGTCTCTGGGGTGGTATGAAGACTTGGGGCCTCTTGGCCCCAGGGCCGATGCTTTGTCCCCTGCACCACTTGGCTGGCCCACAGCACATTTTTGAAGAGGGACAGAGTGAAAGGAGAGAGAAAATATAATATGGAAGTGGGGAATGAATGAATGGAGGGAATTGCAAACAACAACAGCAACTGTGGAAAACTTCTATGGTGAACTTATGATAAAGAATATGATACACCTGAGACAGAGCGGATGATATCAGAACACAGACTAAAACACAATTTTTTTCTCTTCCTTTCACGTTTTTTCTTATGAGGTTTTATATTTTTGTGGGAGAGGGGGTATTATGTTCAGTCTTAAACAAGAATATTTTAGCAATGTGTAAATAAAGAAAATTTTAAAAAAAGAGGAACACTATCTAGTCAGGGATACAATTTGCAAACAATATGATTCTTCCATGAGAGAGGTATGCCATTTTGTTAAGATATCTTAATAAAAAGTCTTTTAATCACTCTGGACTAAAATAATATAATATAAAAGAAAAGAAAAGAAAGAAAGAAATGGTGATCAGGATGCTTTCAGTAAAACCTGGAAAGACTTACATGAGCTGATGCAATGGGAAATGTAGTTAATACAAAGTAACATCAATGTTATAGGATGATCAGATTCAGCCTACCCATGAGCAATTGACACTTGTAGATCTGAATTTATTTGTGTGAAAAGTGCTTTATCGCTGTTTTCATATAGGTTCTGAGACAACTTGGCAGTTGTCTACAATTATTTTAAATGGAATTCCTTTTTTTCATTTATTACTGCTGTGTCTTGTTAATAAATATATAGAAATGGTGATGATTTATGTAGGTTTATTTTATATCTTGCAAATTTGATAAAATTTTAATTGTTTCAAGTATTTTTAGATGACATTCTTTCTTTTTTTAAATTTAAATTTATGTATTTATATTTATCCATAGGCACATGTATATTTTTAAGTTACAAAATTTCTTTCCACATTCCCTTCCAACCCCACTACCTTCAGTGGTGAAGAATCAAGTTAGCATTGAGCATATGGATTTTGATAAACATGTTTACAGATTGATAATTTTCGATATGAGGAATTAGGAGTAAGGAAAGATTCATAAGAGATAATTTTTTGTACATAAGAGATAATCTCATCAGATTCTGAAGGGTTTTGTGTGTGTGTGTGTGTGTGTGTGTGTGTGTGTGTGTGTGTATGTGTGTGTGTGTGTGTATGTGTTTGCTTTGTTTTGTTTTTCTTCAACTGGATGGGGCTTTTAGATGATTTTCTAGAGTTCTCTAAGTATACCATCATATCATCTGTAAAGAATGAGAGTTTTGTTTCTTCATAACCTATTCTAATTCCTTCAATTTCATTTTCTTCTCATTGCTAAAGCTAACATTTCTATTACAATATTGAATAATAATGGTGATAACAGCTTTTAGTTTATTCCCATTACACAGAATGCTTGTTGATGATTTTAGATAGATATGGCTTATCATTTTAAGGAATGTTCCATTTATTCTTATGCTCTTTAGTGATTTTAATAGAAATGGATGCTATATTTTGGCTAAAGATTTTTCGGTAAGTATTGAAATACTATTGTTTCTATTAGGTTTGTTTCTCAACTGAACAATTATGCTGATAGTTATCTTAATATTGAGCCAAACCTGTATTTATGATATAAATTCCACTTTATCATAGCATAATATCCTTTTGATAACTTACTAAAATTGCTTTGCTAATACTTTATTTAAAATTTTTGGATCCATTTTCATGAGGAAAATTGGTCCATAATTTTATTTCTCTGTTTTAACTCTTCTTGGTTTAGCTATCAGCACTATATGGGTGTCATAAAAGGAATTTGACAGAACTCCTTCTTCATCTATTTTTTCAAGTAGTTTATATAGAATTGGAACTAATTTCTCCTTGAATGTTTGGTAGAATTCACTTGTGAATCCATTGGGCCCTGGAGATTTTTCTTAGGGACTTCATTGATGACTTCAGTTTCTTTTTTCTGAGATGGGGTTATTTAAGTATTTAATTTCCTCTTCTTTTAACCTGGGCAACTAATATTTTAATAATTATTCATCCATTTTACTTAAATGGCATACAGTTAGGTAAAAATAGCTCCTAATCATTACTTTAATTTCCTCTTTATTAGTGGTGAATTTGGCCTTTTCAGTTTTGATACTGGTAATTTCATTTTCTTCCTTCTTTTTCTAAAATCAGATTAACCAAAGATTTATCTATTTTATTTTTCTTCATAAAATGAACTCCTGTTTTTTATTTATTAGTTCAGTAGTTTTCTTACTTTTGAATTTATAAATTTCTCTTTTGATTTTCAAACTTTCTAATTTGGCATTTAATTTTTCATTTGTTCTTTCTCTAGCTTTTTTTTAGTTGCATACCCTATTCATTGTTCTCCTCTATTTTAGCATGAAAACATTTAGAGATATAAAATTTCTGCTAAAAATTGCTTTGACTGTATCACAAAAGTTTTGGTATGCTGTCTCCCTATTATCGTTGTTTTGGATGAAATTATTAATTATTTCTAAAATTTGTTGTTCGACCCACTCATTATTTAGAATTAAACTACTTGGTTTCCTTTTAATTTTAGGTCTATCTCTCCTGGCCATTTACTACACATGATTTTTATTTCATCATAATCTAAAAAGGATGCATTTAATAGTTCTGCCTTCTTCATTTGATTATGAAGTTTTCATGCCCCAATATATGGTCAATTTTTGTGTAGGTGCTGTGTAAAAGTAGTTATATTCCTTTCTATCCTCATTCAGTTTTCTCCAGAGGTCTATCATATCTACCTTTTCAAATATTCTATTCACCTCCTTAACTTTCTTGCTTTTTTATTGTTAGATTTATCTAATTCTGAGAAAGTTGAGATTCCCTCACCAGTACAGTTTTGCTGTCTATGTCTTCCTGTAATTCATTTAGCTTCCCCTCTAAGAATTTGAATGCTATTATATCTGTTGCATATTTGATTAGTATTGACATTATTTCATTGTCTATGTTATGTTTTAGAATGATGTACTTTCCTTCCTTATTCCTTTTAATGAGATCTGTTTTTGCATTTTTTTGTATGAGATAATGATTGTTACCCTTGCTTTTTTTTTACTTCAGCTGGAGCATAATTTATTCTGCTCCAGCTTTAACTTTTACTCCTTGTATACTTCTCTGCTTCAAATGTGTTTCTTTTCTTTTTTTTTTAGTTTTTTTGCAAGGCATTGGGGTTAAGTGGCTTGCCCAAGGCCACACAGCTAGACAATTATTAAGTGTCTGAGGCTGGATTTGAACTCAGCACTCCCGACTCCAGGGCCAGTGCTCTGCCCACTATGCCACCTAGCTGCCCCAAATGTGTTTCTTATAAACATCATATTGGAGGATATTGATTTTTAGTCCACTCTGCTATCTGCTTTAATGTTATGGGAGATTTCATCCCACTCACATTTGTATTTATAATTACTCTTTTTTGCTCTCCAGTTTATCTCCCTTGCATTTCTGCTTCCCCCCTCCTTTCACTCTATCTCTCCTCATCAGTGTTTTGTTTCTGGATAATGTCTGCCTCAATCTATCCCCCTTCTTTTTTCTAAAATTTCATTTTTTTTCACATTACTGCAATAGTCTTGTTATAAAAGTAAGCATAATGCCTCCTTCCCCCACAAAGTTAGAGAAACCTCAAAAAAATAAAGTGAGAGGAAATGAAAACAGTGTGCTTCTGTTTGTATTCAGATATCATCAGCTCTGTCTTTGGGATGGATTGCATTTTTTATCATAAATTCATCAGAAAAGTTACTTCAATATTTTTCTGACAGGTGTTATTACTAGCTGTATTTTCTTCCATCCTATTCTTCCTCACCCACATTTATTCTATTCTCTCTCCTTTCATCTTGTTCATCCTCAAAATTGTGTTGTACCTGATTACTCTCTTCCATGATCTTCCTTCTCTTCTATTACCTACACTCCCTACCCCTCTCCCTGTTCTCTTTCTCCCATCTCTTTTCTCTACTTTTCCCCTCTAACATAAAATAGATTTCCATACTCTATTGAGCGAGTGTGTTATTTCCTCTCTGAATCATTTCTGATGAGAATGAAGGCTCACTCATCTCCCCTCAACTTCCCCCCCTTTCACTCCATTGCAAATGTTTTTTTCTTTCCTCTTTTTACAAACAATATTTTAATCCATTCTACCTCTGCTTTACCTTTCTCCCAGTACATTCCTTTCTTGTCCATTAACTCCAGCTTTATAATGTAGTATACGTTCATATTCAGCTCTCTCCTGTGCCTTGTCTATACACATGCTCCTTCTAACTCCCTAACAAACGAGAAGGTTCATATGAGTTATCAGTGTCATCTTCCCATGTAGGAATACAAACATTTCAAAACATTAAGTCCCTCACAATTTGCTCTTCCCACCCACCCTCTATGTTTTTCCTATACTTGAAGTTCAAACTTTCTCTTCAGTTCTGATTGTTACAAAAGGAAAGTCTGAAAATTCGTTATTTCATTGAATGTTCAGTTTTGCTGGGTAGCTGATTTTTGGTTGTAATCTAAGCTCTTTTGCCTTCCAGAATATCATATTCAAGCCCTACTAGGGCTGCCAAATCCTGTGTAATCCTGACTGTAGTGCCATGATAATTTGAATTGTTTCTTTCTGACTGCTTATAATATTTTTTCCTTGAAACTGGAGTTCTGGAATTTGGTTATAATATTCTTAGAAATTTTTATTTTGGAATCTCTTTCAGGATGTGATCCTTCAATTTCTATTTTTCCCTGTGCTTCTAGTATATCATCTAGATGGTACAATGGATAGAGCCTGGCCTTGGAATCAGGAGTTCAGTAGTTCAAATACATGCTCTGACACTTACTAGCTATGTGACCTTAGGCAAGTTACTTAACTCTTATTACCTGGCCTCCAGGGTCATCTCCAGTTGTCCTGATTCATATCTGGCCATTGGACCCAGATGTCTCTGGATGAAAAAGTTAGGCTGGTGACTTAGTACAGCACAGTCCCACTCAAAAAAGTCCAATTCGTAAGTTTGTCATGGCATCACCTCCCTGATGTCATGGTCTTCTTTGAAAATGAAGGATAAAAACATTACTAGGATAGCAAGGAAATTTTGCCAGAGAATTTCTTGAAAAATGAAGTCTAAACTCTTTTCCTGGTTATGACTTTTAGGTAATCCAATAATTCTCTACTGGATCTGGTTTCCATGTCAGTTGTTTTTCCAATTAAATATTTCACATTTTTTTCTAGTTTTTCATTTGTTTGGTTTTATTTAATTGTTTCTTGATTTCTCACAACATCAACAGCTTTTCTTAGCTCCATTCTATATTTATTCAGATAGATTTTTATTTCCTTTTAGATCTGGCTAATTCTGCTTTTTAAGGCATTCTTCTCCTCGTTTATCTTTTGGACTGTGTTTTCCATTTGACCTAAACTAGTTTTTAATATGTTATTTTCTTTGGGTTTTTTTTTTAGGTCTTTTGAAAGGCAAATGGAGTTAAGTGGCTTGCCCAAGGCCACATAGCTAGGTAATTATTAAGTGTCTGAGGCCGGATTTGAACTCAGGTACTCCTGACTCCAGGGCTGGTGCTCTATCCACTTCACCACCTAGCCTCCCTGGTGTTTTTTTTTTGTATCTCCTTCACCTAGATGCTGGTTTCCTGATTTTCCTGCATCCCTCTCATTTTTCTTTCTAATTTTTCTTCTACCTTCCTTACTTGGTTTTCAAAAATCTTTTCTGAGCATTTTCATAGCCTGAGATCAATTCATGCTTTTCTTGGAGACTTTGGATACAGAAGCTTTGACTTTGTCATTTTCTGAGTTTGTATTTTGATTCTTCATTGGACCAAAGTAATTATCTATGGTCAGATTCATTTTCTTCTGTTGTTTACTCATTTCCCCAACCTATGACCTGATTTTAACTTTTTGTTAAGATTGGCTCTGCTTCCAGGGTAGAGGATGCACTTTCCTTGTGTTTTGATCTGTGGATGACCACAAGCACTATCCTCTGCTCTGAAACTATGAGGAGAGTGCTTGTTCCACCATGGCAGTCTGGGGACTGCAACCTGGATTTATGTATGGACAAAGCAACAAAGTCCTGCCCCAGGGAAAGCAGAGAGACCACTCCATTCTCCCCAAACCCCCTTACAGTCCATGGGCTGAGAACTCTGGAAGCAACTGCTGGTGACTCCATAGGCCTGCTTCTGGTTCCCAGGGCCAGGGCTACACTGAGGGTTGTGCTTAGGCCTGCACTGCCCTGGGTTCTGTGATCTCTGGTCTATCCTGATGAATCTTCCAAGTTTCCTTTGGTTATCCTTGGGCTTAGAGGTCTGGAAATTGCCCCTACTGTCATGGACCCAGGTACTCCCAGGGATCCAGATGCCCCATGGGATATTCCTGGATGTCTGAAGCTTGTTTGTTCCAGCAGGTGGTGTGGCCCGGGCTATGCTGAGACCCTTTCTAACCATTGTGAAAAAGACCCTTCTAGCAGATACTCCAAGTTGTCTTGGGACAGAAAACTGTTTCACTCAGTTTTTTGGTGTGTTTATTCACTCTAGAATTGGTTAGAGTCATAATTTAAAAGCATTTGGAGTGTTATGGGGAGAATTGCTGGCATTTCCTGCCTTCATTCCACCATCTGTCTCCCCCTTCTATCAGTCACCTTAACTTTTATTCGCCTTTCCCCTTTTCCATTTCTTTCTTCCCTTTTTTCTATAAGTCCCTCCTTCCCTTCTGTTCCTGCTTTTCCCTCCTAATGAAAAGACCAGATGAGTAAGATAAATTTCTAAACCTATTTGAGTGTATGTGTTATTCCCTTTTGGAGCCAAATATGATGAGAGTAAGACTCAAGTAGTTCTCATCCCCTCTCTTCTTTCCCTATACCATAATATATCCTTTGTTCATCTTGATGTGTTGCATTTTAGACCATTCTGCTTCCCCCTTATTCCATCTCACTGCAACCTTCCCCTTTTTAAAAAAAAATTCTTATTTTTAAAAACCATCCCATAAAAATTAACTTATTTCCATTTCTTCAATCTAAATATACTCCCTTTAATAGGATCACAATTCTCAAGAGTTATGAAAATCTTTCTTCCAGGAAGGGATATAATCTGTTTAATCTTGTTGAATTGCAATCATTTTCTTTTCTCCTGTTTACATTTTCACATATCTCTTGAGTCTCCTGTTTGAAGACCAAATTTTCTGTTTAGTTCTGGTATTTTCATTAGGAAATTTCCATCCCTTTCTCTGAAAGAGTATATACTCAACTTTGCTGGGTAGTTGATTCCTGGTTGTAATCCCATTTCCTTTATTTTCTGGAATAATATATTCCAGGACCTTCGATCCTTTAATATTGATGTAACTAGGTTCTGTGCAATCCTGACTGTGGCTCTTCAGTATTTAAATTGCTTCTTTCTGGCTGCTTGCAGGATTTTCTCCTTGATCTGATAATTCTAGAGTTCAGATATAATATTCCTCGCTCTTTTCATTTTGGGATCCCTGTCAGGAGGTGATTGGTAGATTCTTCCAATGACTATTTTGCCCTTTGGTTCCAGGATATCAGGGCAGTTTTCCTTGACAGCTTCCTGAAGAATGTTTTCCAGGGTCTATTTTTTTTATCATGGATTTCAGATGGTCTAGTAATTCTTAAATTATCTCTCCTGTATCTGTTTTTTTTTTTAGATCAGTTGTTTCACTAATAAGGTGCTTTATATTTTCTTCTAGTTTTTTCATTTTGTTTAACTGATGCTTAGTGTTTTGTGGAGTCATTGACTTCCACTAGTCCCAGTCTATTCTTCAAGGATTTACTTTCTTCATTTAGCTTTTTTACATCCTTTTCCATTTGGTCAATTTATTTTTCTTTTAATTTTTTAAAAATTTATTTGAGGCAATAGGTTTAAGTAACTTTCCCACTAGGTAATTATTAAGTGTCTGAGGTTGGATTTGAGCTCAAGTCTTCCTGACTCCAGGTCAGTTTGAGATATGAATCTGTGCTTAGTTTTTACTATACTATTTTCCAGTTTTGCCAACAATTTTTGTCAAATAGTGAGATCTTATCTCAGAAGTTGATTTCTTTGGGTTGGTCAAATAGTAGATTGCTGTAGTTATTTACTGCAGTTTCTTCTGAACCTACTCTAATCCACTGATTCATTACTCTATATCTTTTTTTTCACAAGTGAATTCTATTTTATTTATTTATTTATTTTTAATTATACAATTTTTCCCCTAATCTTGCTTCCCTCCTCAGATCCTGCACAGAAGGCAGTCTGATAGTCTTTACATCATTTCCATGCTATACATTGACCTAATTGAATGCATTGAGAGAGAAAGCATATTCTTAAAAAAAATAAAATATAAGAGAGAGCAAAATTATAAAATAAGATAATGTGTATTTTTTTAAATTAAAGGTAATAGTCTTTGGTCTTTGTTCAAGCTCCACAATTCTTTCTCTGGGTATAGATGGCATTCTACATTGTAGATACCCCAAAACTGTCAGTGATTGTTGCACTGATGAAACGAGCAAGTCTATTAAGATTGATCATCACCCCCATGTTGCTCTTAGGATATACAATGTTCTTCTGATCATCTCATTCAGCATCAGTTCATGCAAATCCCTCCAGGATTCTCTGAATTTCCATCATACACACACACACACACACACACACACACACACACACACACACACACACACACACATATATATATATATATATCACAATTTTTTCAGTCATTCCCCAATTGATGGATATTCACTCAATATCCAATTCTTTGCCACCACAAACAGAACTACTATGAATATTTTTGTACAAGTGATGTTTTTTATCCTTTTCTATGATCTCTTCATGGTATAGACCCAGTAGTGGTATTACTAGATCAAAGGGTATGCACGTTCTTATTGCCCTTTGAGTATAACTCCAAATTGCTCTCCAGAAAGGTTGGATGAGTTCCCAGCTCCACCAACAATGTGTCAGTGTCCCAGATTATCGACATCCCTTCCAACATTGATCATTGTCCTTTTTGGTCATATTGGGAAATCTGATAGGTGTGAGATGGTACCACAGAGCTGCCTTAATTTGCATTTCTCTAATCAATAATGATTTAGAGCAATTTTTCATATGACTATGGTTTACTTTGATTTCCTCAACTGCAAATTACCTTTGCATATCCTTTGAACATTTGTCAATTGGGGAATGGCTTGTTTTTTTTAAATAAATTTGACTCAGTTCTCTATATATTTTAGAAATGAGTCCTTTGTCAGGAATACTAGTTGTAAAAATTGTTTCCCAATTTACTACATTTCTTTTGATCTTGGTTACAGTTGCTTTGTCTGTGCAAAACCTTTTTAATTTTATAAAAAAATATTTATTTATTTTAAATTTTACAATTCCCCCCCAATTTTGCTTCCCCCCCACAGAAGGCAGTCTGTTAGTCTTTATATTGTTTCCATGGTTTACATTGATGTAGTTGTATGTGATGAGAGAGAAATCATATCCTTATGGGAAAAAAGCAAAGTATAAGAGATAGCAAAATTACATAATAAATTAACGATTTTTTAAAAAATTAAAGGTAATAGTCTTTGATCTTTGTTTAAACTCCACAATTGTTCTCTGGATACAGATGGTATTATCCATCACAGATATCCAAGAATTGTGCCTTATTGATTCACTGATGGAATGAGCAAGTCCATTAAGGTTGATCATCACCACTATGTTGCTGTTAGGGTGTACAATGTTATTTTGGTTCTGCTCATCTCATTCAGCATCAATTCATGCAAAACAGACTTCCCTGAATTCCCATCCCTCCTGATTTTAAAAGAACAATAGTGTTCCATCACAAACATATACCAGTTTATTAAACCATTCCCTAATTGATGGACATTCCCTAAATTACCAATTCTTCACCAACCCAAAGAGGACTGCTATGAATATTTTTGTACAAGTGATGTTTTTACCCTTTTTCATCATCTCTTTAGGGTATAGACCCAAGAGTGGGATTGCTGCATCAAAGGGTATGCACATTTTTGTTGCCCTTTGGGCATAGTTCCCAATTGCTCTCTAGAAAGGATGGATGAGTTCACAGCTCCACCAACAATTTATTATTAATGTCCCAGATTTTCCACATCCCTACCAACAGAGATGCTTTAATGTGCATTTCTCTAATAAGTAGTTATTTAGAGCAATTTTTCATATGAGTTTGGATTGCATTGATTTCTTCATCTGTAAATTACCTTTGCATATCCTTTGACCATTTGTCAATTGGGGAATGCCTTGGTTTTTTTAAAATTTGCCTCAGTTCTCTGTATATTTTAGAAATGAGGCATTTGTCAGAAATACTAGCTCTAAAAATTGTTTTCCAATTTACTACATTTCTTTTGACCTGATTACAATAGTTTTGTCTGTGTAAAAGCTTTTTAATTTAATGTTATCAAAATTATCTAGTTTGTTTTTAATGATGTTCTCCAGCTCTTCCTTGGTCATAAACTGCTTCCCTTTAAATACATCTGACAGGTATACTACTCCTTGATCTTCTAGTTTGCTTTTAATATTTTGTCTATGTCTAAATCTTGTATCCATTTTGATTTTATCTTGGTATAAGGTGTGAGGTGTTATTCAAATGCAAATTTCTCCCATACTTCCAATTTTCCCAACAGTTTTTATTGAAGAGAGAGTTTTTATCTCAAAAGCTGGACTTTTGGGGGGGGGTCTATCAAACAACAAATTACTATAATCATTCCCTACTATTGCACCTAGTCTATTCCACTGAAACACCAGTCTATTTCTTAGTCAGTACCAGACAGTTTTGATGACAGATGCTTTATAATATAATTTTAGATCTGGTAAGGCTAAGCTACCTTCTTTTGCACTTTTTTTCATTGAATCTCTGGAAATTCTTGACTTTTTTTTTCTCCATATGAATTTAACTACAATATTTTCTAACTCATTAATGTACTTTTTGGTATTTTGATTGGTAGGGTACTAAACAACAAGTTTAGTTTTGTAGAATTGTCATTTTTCTAATATTTGCTTGATCTATCCATGAGCAGTTGTTTTTGCCCAGGTATTTAAATTTGATTCTATTTGTGTGAGAAGTGTTTTGAAATTGTTTTCAAAAAGTTTTTGAATCTGCCTTGGCAGGTAGACTTTCAGGTATTTTATATTGTCTGCAGAGGCTTTGAATGGGATTTCTCTTTCTAGTTCTTTCTGCTGTATCTTTCTAGTCATATTTAGAAATGTTGAAGATTTATGAGGGTTTATTTTATATCCTGTGACTTTGCTAAAGTTGCTAATTATTTCTAGCAGATTTTAGAAGATTTTTTGGGATTCTCTAGGTATACAATCATGTCATTTGTAAAGAGTGGGGGTTTTGTCTCTTCCTTCCCAATTAGAATTCCTTCAATTTCTTTTTCTTCTCATTGCCGAAGCTAACATTTCTAATACAATATTGAATAGTAGTGATGATGATAATGGACATCCTTGCTTCTTCCCTGATCTTATCAAGAATGCCTCTAGCCTATCCCCCATTGCATATAGTGCTTGTTGATGGTTTCAGATAGATACTGCTTATTATTCTAAGGATAAATCAATTTATTCCTACACTCTCTAGTGTTTTTATTAGGAATGAATGCTGTATTTTTCAAAATGTCCATCCTTTCCCCTGGAAGAGAAGCCACAGCTTTGCTGGATAGTGGATTCTTGCCTGTATTCTAAGCTCCCTTGTTCTTAGGAATATCTCATTCCAAGCCCTTTGATTCCTTAATGTTGATGCAGCCAGTTCCTGGCTAATCCTTACTGTGGCTCCTTGGTATTTAAATTGTTCCTTTCTGGCTGCTTGCAGTATTTTCTTTTATCTGATTGTTCTGAAATTTTGCCTCAACATTCCTTGGTGTTTCATTTTAGGATCTCTTTCAGGAGGGGATAGATGTATTTTTTCACTATTTTGCCCTCTGGTTCCATGTGATCAGGGCAACTTTTCATCACTAAATCCTGTAATATTATGTACAGGATTTTTCTCTTCTATGTTTTCAGGAAGATCTATAATTCTCATGTTGTCCCTTCTCAATTTATTCTTGAGGTTTCTGGTTTTGCTGATGAGGTATTTTCTTCTATTATTTTTTTTTATCTTTTGGTTTTTTTAACAGAATATTGTCTTATGAAGTCATTAGTTTCCACAGATTCCATTCTTTTTTTTTAGAGAAGAATTTTCTTCATTTATCTTTTGGCACTCCTTTTCCAATTGGTCAATTCTATTTTTGAAGGAGTTTTCCATTTGCCGAATTGAGGATTTCTTTTTGGATTTGTGCAATTGAAGATCTAAGAGAATTATTCTCATTTTGTATTTGTCCAATGATATTTTCCAAGGATTTGTTTTCTTGTTGTAAGATGTTGATTTTTCTCTTGAGTTTCTTTTCCCAATTTTTCCACTTGGTTTTTAAACTCCTTCCTGATTTCTTCAAGGAAGACTTTCTGGGCTTGAGACCAATTCATATTCTCCTAAGAAATGCAAGATCTCTCTGGGATAGAATCTATTTCTTCTAAGTATTTCTCTATGGGTCCTCCTTTTATTCTGGCCTTTCTTCATTTTTCCTAGGATCTTGTGTTGGAAGAGGGGACTGGCTCTCTGAGGTTTGCTTTCAAAACCCTAGGGGCTTTGTTCACTTGGCTTACTAACTCCAAAGGCCCACCAGTAGGGGGTCCAAGTTGCTTTCACTTTAGTGTTTGAGGCTCACAGCAGCAGGGTCTGAGTTGACCTTGAACAATGGGGTGGGCCCTGGGGAGAGGGAGTTAATCTCCCTTTCAGCTGAGTGAGCTCTGTTGCCTACATCTGAGCCTGGGGGGGCAGGGCGGTCATTTACCATTTGTTCTCAGAAGAATGCTCTGCAAAGAGTCTGGAGCTCAGGCCATCAGCCCCAGGTCAATTTCCAGGTGTGTTCTGCAACTCTATGTTGGAACTCACCCTTCAGTGGACTGGGGTTCACCAGAGATCCTCTTCCCCGCCCCAGTCAAAGATTCTGCAGCTAAAGTTGGTCCTTGGAACCACCACTCATCAAAGCCTCTGCAGCTAAGGCCGTTCCACTGTCTTACCCCACTGCTGTCCCTGTGCTGGCCCTCTGGTCTCTGCTCCTGGTTCACCCACAGTCCCCTGGGACAGACCTTGTTGGTAGGTGTTCTTCTCCTAGCTTCACTTTCTGAGTTTTGTCGATTGAATTTCTGTTAAGAGGTAACTTTCATATTATTATTTTTCTTTATTTATTTTTTAGGTTTCTGCAAGGCTAATGGGGTTAAGCGGCTCACCCAAGGTCACACAGCTAGGTAATTATTAAGTGTCTGAGGCCAGATTTGAACTCAGGTACTCCTGTCTCCAGGGCTGGTGCTCTATCCACTGTGCCACCTAGCTGCCCTTCTTTCATGTTATTTTTGAGGGGGAACCAGGACCACTTAGAACAGTGCCTGTCTTCTCTTCTCCATCTTGGCCAGAAGCTACTATTTATTATTTTAAGAATAGTTCCATTTATTCCTAAACTTTCTAGTGTTTTTTAAAATAAGAATGTATGTTATACTTTATCAAAAGTTTGTTCAGCATCTGTTAAGATAATCACATGATTTCTCTTGGTTTTGCTATCAATATGTTTAATTATGTTGAGTGTTTTCCTAAAGTTGAACCATCCCTGCCTGCCTGGTATAAATCCAACATGATCATGGTGTATTAGCCTAGTAATAAATTGCTGTATTCTCACTGTTAACATTTTATTTAAGATTTTTAAATCAATATTCATTAGGGAGATTGGTCTCTAATTTTCTTTGTCTGTTTGGATTCTTCTTGCCTTAGGTATCAGCACAATGTTGGTGTCATAAAATAAATTTGACAGAACTCCTTTCTCCCCTATTTTTAAAAATAGATTACATAGAATAAGAATTAATTGTTCCTTAAGTGTTTGATAGAATTCACTTGTAAATCCATCTGGTCCTGGAGACTTTTTATTAGGGTGTTGATGGTTTCTTCAATTTCTTTTTCTGAAATGGGGTTGTTATTTCCTCTTCTGTTAATCTGAGTAGTCTGTACTTTTATAAATATTCATCTGTTTCACTCAAGTTATTCAACTTATTGGCATACAGTTTGGGAAAGTAGCACTGAATTATCTCTTTAATTTCTTCGTCATTGGTGGTTAGTTCACCCTTTTCATTTGTGATACTGGTAATTTGGTTATCTTCTTTCTTTTTTAAAATCAATAAAAAGTTTGTCTATTTTATCGAGTTTTTCATAAAGCTAACTCTTATTTATGAGATCAATGATTTTCTTGTTTTTAATTTTATTAATCTCTCCCTTGATTTTCAGAATTTCTAATTTGGTATTTAATTGAGTATCTTTAATTTGTTTTTTTCCCCTAGCTATTTTAGTTGCATATCCAATTCAGATCTCCCCTTTCTCTATTTTATTCATATAGGCATTTAGAAATACAAAGCTTCCCCTCAAAACTGTCTTGGCTGCATCCCATAAATTCTGGTATGATGTCTCATTATTTTCATTTTCTTGGATATAAATATTGATTATTTCTATTATTTGCTGTTTGGTTCACTCATTATTTAAGATAAACTATTTAATTAATTTCCAATTAGTTTTTGGTTTATCTTTCCCTGACCCTTTATTACAATGTAATTTTTATTGCATCATGTTCTGAGAAGTGTGCATTTATTATTTCTTCCTTTCTGCATTTGATTATAAGGTTTTTGTGCCCTAGGATACATTCAATTTTGGTAAAAGTGCAATGTACTGCCGAAAAAAGGCATATTCTTTTCTATCCCCATTAAATTTTCTCCAGAGGTCTCTCATATATAAGTTTTCTAAGATTTCATTCACCTTCTTAGCTTCCTTTTTGTTTATTTTGTTGTTAGATTTATCTAGTTCTGAGAGGGGGAGCTGGAGGTCCCATTATTAGTTTTGCTGTATATGTCTCCTTATAATTCACTCAGCTTTTCCTCTAGGAATTTGGTTGCTATGCCACTAGCTGCATACATATTTAGTAATGATATAGCTTCATTACCAATGGTTCCTTTTAAGAAAATGTAGTTTCCTTCCTTATCTCTTTTAATGAGATTGATTTTTGCTTTTACTTTGCCTGAGATTAGGATCACTACCCTGGATTTTTTTTTATTTCAGCTGAGGCATAATATATTTTGCTCTAAAATTTTTTTTTACTTTTTCAGATTTTTTCCAAGGCAATGGGGTTAAGTGGCTTGCCCAAGGCTACACAGCTGGGTAATTATTAAGTGCCTGAGGCCAGATTTGAACTCAGGTATTCCTGAATCCAAGGCCAGTGCTCTATCCACTGTGCCACCTAGCTGCCCCTTGCTCTAACCTTTTACCTTTACTGTGTGTGTATCTTCTTGCTTGAAATGTGTTTCTTGTAAGCAATATATTGTAGGATTTTGGTTTTTAATCCAGTCTACAATCCACTTCCATTTTATGGGACAGTTCATCCCATTCACATTTACAGTTAAGATTACTAATTCTGTATTTCTCTCCATGTGATCTTTCTCCATTTATATTTTTCTTTTATTTTGTCTTATTCCTCCTCACCAAAATTTTACTACCTTTCCCCTTTGACTCTTCTCTTAAAAATTTAACTTTCAGTTTAATTTCATTTATGCCTTCCCTTCCTTTTTAATCAGTCCCTTCTTCCCTTATCTTTCCCTTTCCCAGTCCCCCCCTTTCCCTGTAGTTTAAGTTAAATTTTTAAGACCAAATGGTAGTGTATGTTATTCACTCACTGGGCTACATGTATTGAATAGAATTTATTCAGCATCCAAGGTAACTTTAAATAGACCTTGCTTTCACTCTGCCCTTTCTTATTCATTTAGGATTTTTTTTACTGGGCCCTATTGCATGGTTCTTGAGATGGGGGAGGGTCTTTCTGAAGATATTCGGTGTTGAGAACCTTAAAGGTTTACTTACCAACCTGGGACTGATGTTTGATAATCCAAGGGCTTGTTCAGTGAGCTGACTTGTAAGGAATGTCAGAGGCTCTCTTGCTGGATCATCAGCTGAGGATGTCAATCACCCACTCACTGGGCTTTTGGGAAAGATGGGAATACCTGTAGCTGGGTATGGGCTATCCACACAGGTAGCTGCCCCATCACTGGGTTATGCCATCAAGCTGAAACACCAGAGGCTTTCTCTGAACCATAAGTCCTGAGAATGACAGCTGCCAACTCTCTAGGCTATTAGGAGAGTTGGGAAAACTTGGGCCTGTCTCTGGCCCATCTGCACAGGACAACACCAGGGCCTCTCAGCTGGGATCACCAGGGGCTTGACTGAGGTTGGGCTGTCCAGTCAGTTGTGCCAACTGAATGGGAGTCCTAGACATTTGCACTGTAGTTGTCCCAGCCTGCCCACCATGCAATTGAGTTTAGACTGTGGAAGCCTCCACTGGAGATCTCCACCCCCATTGCTGGGGATTTCGGGTTAGCCTCCATCTCACCCTGGTGCTGTGCACTGGGTCTCTGTTCTCTGCCCTGGCTACTCTCACACTCCCTAATGGGAGACTTTGCTGTAAGATGTTCCACTCTGTTCTTTTATGCATTTTGTTGCTCAAAAATCTGTTGATTAATATCAGTTCTGAGGGAAACTTCGGAATGCTTAATAAAATTCCAACTTCTCTCCACCTTCTTGACCAACGGTTCTAAAAACAGCATTTCTAAGAGGTCTCTCCAAATAGGACTCCTCTGTCTAATATTGGTATCTGGAGAAAAATCTCTTTTAACCCCATTTCCAAGCTCTTCTTCCTAAACAGAACTAGAAGGATTTTCTAACTTGTTAATGTTCAAAGAGATAGAAATTGTTTTATAGGTCTATGATATCGTCCTTTTAAGGTTAGGGAAATTATTAATTATTGTTTAAATGAGTACTAGAGAACCTCTAGAGAGTATTAAGCATAGAGTTTGAATTAAAGGAATAAATACCTGCTAAAACAGGGCATGGGCAGTGACAAGAAATGTACAGAGTTGAGAGAACCTTCAAATTTTCTTAAAGTGTTGCCTGATTGTTTGATTTATAGTTAAATTATAACAAATTATCAAGTAGACTATATGTGATTATGCAATTCTATTAGCAAAGCACCAGAACCTTTCAACTCTGATGCTTTTCTTCCTTAAATTGTGTTTGAGACTGAACAAGTTTATAAAAGCTCAAATATAGTTGCATTGTTTTCAACAATTCAAGGTCTAAGTAGACAAAGGATTGTTGATCATATCAGATGTGTGTGGAAATTAAAACTTTAGTTCAGATGCAACGAATCAAATAAATTTCTTAACAACATACTTGCTTTTATATTCATTCTTTTGACATATCAATTCAGCTTATATTGAGGAGCTGTTTTACCTCTAATCCAGTAGATGAGAGATGAATATTTCTGGATTAAAAACATCTGCATTTAATAAACAAGATAGCACAGAAGTAATGTATTTTTAATATGGCCTATTTTAATATGATTTGGAGATTATATGTGGGTTCATAACCATTTTTGTGACATTGATCACTTTGGTAATATGGTGAAACCTATAAACTCTTAGATGTTTTAAAATAACTGAAGACAGAGCAGAGCCAAGCTAGCAGCACAAAGTTAGGAAGTTCCTGCAGCTTTTCCAGTATCAACTTCAAATGATGCCTCTAAGTAGACTCTAAAGTGACAGAATTCACAAAAAAAAGAGAAATAATTTCTCAATTCATAATATCATGCAAAAACTTCAGAAAAGCTCTGCCTCAGATGGACAAAAGGGAATATAACTCAGCATAGGTTGGAGAGCTGGAAAGTCATCAGAAGCCTCTTAGTCATGGCATAACTCAGGTCCTGGCTCAGCAAGCCAGTAGTATTGCAGGCCAGTAGTGAAGGTACCAATCCCAGGTTAGAAGACAAAATCTGAGACCTGGGAATGTTGGTGCAATAGGAAGGATTAGGTTCGGCTACCCTAAAGTATGGAATAAACTGCTAGCACCTGAAATGCCATAGGCAAGTAGTAAACCAGGGAGTAGATTGCTGGTCCCAGCACAAAAAGCTTGGGACTGTGACTTCTTTGCCCCAGAAGCAAAGCACAGCTATCAAAATGAGCAAAATATAAAAAATGCTATACATAAAAAGCTTCTATGCTGATGAGCAATATAAAAATGCTAACTTAGAAGAGGAAAGCAGTGATGAAATGCTTCTCTGCGAAATTTAAAAGGTGTTTTTGAAGTGGTCTCAAATCCAAAAAGACTTTTTGGAAGAACTCAAAAATGATTTTCAAAACTACATTAGAGGTGGCTAGGTGGTGCAGTGGATAGAGCACCTGTATGGAGTCAGGTGTAGCTGGGTTCAAATCCGGGCTCAGACACTTAATAAATACCTAGCTGTGTGGCCTTGGGCAAGCCACGTAACCCCATTGCCTTGCAAAAATGTCAAAAGAAAAAAACTAAACTAAATTAGACAGGTAGAAGAAAAATGGAAAAAAAGAAATGAGCCATGCAAGAGAATTACAAAAAATAATTTATTGAAGAAAACAGTACCTTTAAAAGTAAAATTGACCAAATGGAAAGACTCTTTTAAAAGTAAAATTAACCATTTGGAAAAGGATACACAAAAGTTATCTGAAGAAGATAAGACCCCCAAATTATAATTGAACAAATAGAAACTAATGACTCCATGAGACACCAAGATTATATCAAACAAACCAAGAGACTGAAAAAAATAGGAAAAAATGTAAAATAACACTTGGGAAAAATGACATACCTGGAAAATAGATCCAGAAGAGATAATCTACAAATCATTTGTCTACTTGAAAGCCATGATCAGAAAAGTAACCTGGACAATATCATACAGAAAATTATCATGGAAAATTGCCCTGATATCCTAGTACAAAAAAGATAAAATAGACCAAGAAAGAAACTATCAATCATCCCCAAGAAAGAGTTCCCAAAATAACAACTCCAAGGAATATTGTAAACAAATTTCATAATTCCCAGAAAAGAAAAAAAATATTGTAAGCAGTGAAAAAGAACTAATTTAAATATGAGGCAAACACAGTCAGGATTACACATTCAACATTAGAGCATCAGAGGGTTTGAATATGATATTCTGGAGGGCAAAGGAGCTTGAATTATAACCAAAAAACAACTGTCCTGCAAAATTCAATATTTTCTTTCAGGGGAAAAGGGGAACTTTCAACAAAATAGAATACTTTGAAATTTACCTGATAGGGGCAATTAGGTGGAGCAGTGGATAGAGCATGGTCCTGGAGTCAGGAGTACCTGAGTTCAAATCCAGCCTCAGACACTTTCTAATTACCTAGCTGTATGGCCTTGGGCTACCCACTTAACCCCACTTCCTTGAAAAAAAAAAGAAATTTAGCTCATTAAAAAGACCAGAATTGTATAGAAAATTTGATATTCAAATAAAATGTGCATAAAAAGGAATGCATAAAAAGAGAAATAAAAAAGAAAAAATAATATATATGAATAAACTATCTATATCCCTAATGGGAGGACAATACCTGTAACTCTTTTTTTGTTTATTTTTTGATTTTTAAGTTTTTACAAGGCAATGGGGTTAAGTGACTTGCCCAAGGTCACACAGCTAGGTAATTATTAAATGTTTGAGGTATGATTTGGACTCAGGTCCTCCTGATTCCAGGGCCTGTGCTCTATTCACTGTACCACTTAGCTGTCCCTACCTGTAACTCTTGAGAATTATATTTCTCTTAGAATAGATGAAAGGAAAAATGATTAGACTTGTAGTATGGATATTAACTGATCATGATGTGATCATTTATGTTAGCTCATTTTTTTTTTTGGTTATGGCAAGGTCACACAGCTAGCTAATTATTTAGTATCTGAGTTCAGGTTCTCCTGACTCCAGGGCCAGTACTCTATTCATTGCACCATTCCAGTTGCGCCAATTTATGTTAACTCATGAGAGTTGCATTTCTCTTGAGTCATTTGAAGGAAGAATACTTGGAAAAAGGGTGTGGGTATAAATTGAGCATGCTGTAATAATTCTTATATGGCTTTTGAGAATTGTACTTCTATAAGGAGAGTTGAAAGCAGCATACATTGACAAAAGTTGTGAGTACAAGATAGGTATAAAGCAATTAATTAAGATATAAAAAAGGATTATACTGGGAAAAAAGGCAGAGGCATTAGAGGATGATTCACAACATGTAAAGAGGCAAAAAGGATCTCTTATAGTAGAGTGCAAGAAGGGAGAGTATAAACACTGAATAAATCTTACACTCAAAATATTTAGCTCAAAGTGGGAATAATATATATTCTCAATTCAGTTAAGAAATTTATCCTAACTCACAGGGAATTAGAAGGGGAAAGCAAAAAGGGCAGAGTGAAGCAGTCAGCAATGAGAAGCAAAACTATTGGTGAGGAGGAATAAGAACAAAGGAGAAAGAAAAGTTCAAATAGGACAAAGTATGTAGGGAAATAAAAAATCTTACGCAAATAAAGCCAATATAATCAAGATTAGAAGTACTCTAGAAAGCTGGGAAACAATTTTCACTCTTTCCTTAAATAGATAGAGAAGTGAATCAAATTTATAAGAATTCAAGTAATTTTCCAATAATAAATGGTCAAAGGATATGAACTCTATATAGCCATATGAAAAATATGCTCTAAACCATGTTTTTGGTGAGGCAAAAGTGCCCAAGGTCACACAGTTAAGTAATTATTAAGTGTCTGAGGCTGGATTTGAACTCTGCACCTCTAAATCATTATTGATTAAATAAATGTAAATTAAAACAAGTTTGAGATACCTCACACCTATCAGTTGAAAAAAAGAAAAATGGACAATACTGGAGATGATATTGAAAGACTGGGACACTATTACACTGTTAGTGGAATTGGGAAGTGATCCGATAATTCTGGAAAGCAATTTGGAACTTCACGCAAAAGGCAATAAAACTATGCAAACCTTTCATCCAGCAATGCCTCTTACTGGATTTATATCCAAAAGAGATCATTAAAAAAGGGGAAAAAGGAACAAAAGTACAAAAATATTTATAGCAGTTCTTTTTGTAGTGGCAAATATTTGGAAATTGAGGAGATGTCCATAAATTGGTAAATGACTGAAAAAGCTATAGTATATGAATATTATGGAATACTATTGTTCTGAAAGAAACCATGAGCAGTTGGAAATTGGAAAAGACTGGAAAGACTTGCATGAATTGATGTTGAGTGAAATAAATAGAACCAGGAAAACATTGTGCACATTTATAGCAACATTGTGAGATGCTCAGTTGTGATGGATTTAGGTCCTCTCAGCAATTCCCATGATCAAGGATAATCCTAAGAATTTGTTAGGGAAAATTACATCCATATCTGGAGTCTGAATGTTCATTTTTTAAAAATTTTATATTCTTTTTCTCTCAATCTCTCTTTCATGATCTCTTTCCCCCCCCCAGTTTAATTCTTCTTTTATAACATGCCTAATATGGAAATATATTAAAGAAGATTATACAATCTTATTATACAGCCTATACAAGGTTGCTCATAGTCATAAGAAGGGGGGAAGAAAGTGAGAGTGATAGGAAATTGCAAAAGGATGAATATTGAAAAATATGTCTGCATGTAATTTGAAAAAATATTGAAAAAGAAGGAAAACCATGTGAAAAAATAACAAGCGAATGGCAAATTTCATTTAAAGATAATTTATGTGGTCATTCTTCTGGGTTGTAGCATTCTCAGTATAATTGAAGTCCAGGACACCTAACTCCATAGTTCCTTGTAACTTTTTCTTAGTAATCTTTCTTTCTTGGCTATCTGCTACATATTCACATCTATTCTTTGAGCTCTGATCAAATTTTTATCTCAAAGAAAAGTTATTTCCTTTTCTAGAAGTGCAATGAAGAAATTTCTGCGCTTAGCTAAACAGATCACAGAGAAAGTACTCCTGACAGGATCGAACTTGACTGTTCTCTGAACATCTTCAATCTGCAAGATACCTTTTCATCTTGAACAAGATTGTGTACATGCAAATGGCAGCTGGTTCCCGGTTAAGCAAATTCATTTCATTCATTGAAGCAAGTAGTTCTTGTGCTCTAGTTACCTTTCTGCAGAAATCGTGTTATTGTCATTTTACATATGAATGCCTTGTTGTTCCCAAATTAACCTGTGATGAAGTCTTTGGCAGCAAATTTGCCATGCTGTTAGCAAATACATTATTCATACTGATTCCATTGCTTTAAATCTTTATCTCTTCCATATTTATGATTTATTAACTCACCTGAAGAGAAAAAATGAAGTCTTTTATACCTGCTCATTCTAGATGATGATATTGTTAATTTAGTGTACTATTTTGTTCATGTTAATGAAATTCCAGCCCAAGGAATCACTTAATGCATACAAACTATAAGCTACAGATAAAATCTTTCCCATGTTCCATGTGGACAGGAATGTTCCCTATTCTGTATAGGGAGTGACTCCTGCTAATTCTTTGCTATCAAAGATGATCATGCCACACCAACCAACCAAGTAATTGGTGGCATTAGTTGCACAATTTTGTTTATTATAGTGAAGGATATGCTATGCAAGTCATCTTTCTCCCTTTCTTTTACCAGAATCATTCTATCCCTGGACCTGATTTATAGGAAACAGGATTATTGGAGATGGTTTGATTGCTAAGAGAGTTTCTTGGCCTTAAAGGTGCTTTGTCAACACCAGACTATCACTACCACGTCTTATTTGGTAACACAATGCAACAAACTGATCTATCCTTACTTGTTTCTCAAATGGACTAATTATTAGTATGGACTTTCTTCTCAGACTTTCCACCTTTGAACTACTCATCAGTATGCTCATATCACTATGGTACACTACTAATGCCGGGCAATCATCACATGCAATATTTGTCTACAATACAATAAATCCTAACCTATTTTTCAATGAATTAATAGCCATGTGGTCCTTTCCTCTCAGACTTTCCTTGATTTCTCTTCCTTCCTTATTGAGGCATCAGAGAGCACAGGTTGTGAGATGAATGGATAAGATAACTTCACCCAAAAAGCAACTGAAGATAGGAAGAGTATGGAAGAGCCTTGAAAAGCTATATGCCATATTCCTCTTGTGAAATTGATTTATAATAGTAGGAGTAGTAGTAGTAGTAGTACTAGTAATAATGATTGCTAACTTTCATAGAATATCTACTATGTGCCAGGCATTATGCTAAGCACTTTAAAAATATAATTTCAATTGATTCTCACAAAACTGTAAAACAGGTGCTATTATCATTCCCATTTTGCAATTTAAAAAAATGAGGGCAAGGTTAAAAAGACCACACAACCAGTGAGTGTGTAAGATAAGATGTGAACCCAGGTCCAATGCTTTATTCACTGACTGTCTGCATTTTTGTCCCCTTAATAAAAAATTTGTATTTATCCCTATTGAAATTTATTTTTTAGGCATAATCCAAAGCTCTAGTCTTTCAGGATTTGGATCATTACTCTTTCATCTACTGTGTTAACTATTTGTTTTATTTTTGTGGTATTAACATAACATTCCATTTCATATCTGTCATAGATTAAAATGTTAGATAATTTAGGACCAAGTAATTATAGAAAGAAGAAATATAGAATCAATAATCACTTGAAAAGTGATTTTTAGTAGTCAGAAAAATATAAATTGCCTTAGCTCTTTGACTTCTATCCAATTGGGAGAGACAATAAAAGATGACAAAATATACTTGGTATATTTCAGGGCAGGTTGAAAATACACTTTTGCTTTTATATTGCTTTTACATTTGTGACTTGGTCCCATTATTATTTTAAAAATGAGAATTAATAGTCATCCACTATCCCTAATACTAAGATTCTAGGATATCATTGAAGAGAAACCCCCCCCCACTATATATAACCATAATTGTGGGTGGTTATATATACAAATATGTATATAAGTATATACATATATATATATAGATGTATATATTATATGTATCAATAATGAATACATATTTATATAACACATATATTCATATAGTATATATTAGTTTGTGTTATATTAAGCATATATCATCTCTCTATATAAATATATATTTATATTTTTTGTATATTTCCAGCTATATTTTTATAATAATGAAACACTTGGGTTGATGTGGGGTAGAAAGTTGGTGTCTATTAATTGGAGAATCACTAAGCAAATTATGGTATATTTTGCAACAGAATATTATATCATCATAAGAAATTATATATATATATATATATAATGAAGAAATATTGACTTCTATGAAGTGATGCAGAGTGAATAAAGCAGAACCAAAGGGGAAAAAACCTTTTTAAAGGCAATTTTAACTGCCAAAAGTTCACATTATATAAGAAAGAGAGAAATTTTTAAAAGAACAGGAAAACAAGAATGATGACCATTATGTTCCATTGTAATAAAGTTAATATACATAGTTCTTTTTTTGGGGAGGGGTTAATGACCACTGAGTAATGGAATCTTGAGATATATGAATAATTATTTGTCTCAAATTATATGTTTTTATGCTCTAATTCATATATTTGAGCATTTGTATCTATCTTTTGAATACAAAATAAAATGTATTAAAATAAGAAAGGAAATAATTTAATTTTTCACATTATTTTTAGAGTTATTGTGATTTTGAATATTTCTATGATGCTTCAAAGTTTTTAATAAAGGATAACAGAGAAAATTTTATATAGGAATGTTAAAGTAATATTAAAAATGGAACTGTCCATTAGAGATAATTTAGTATAATTCCATTTTACAGGAAAAGAAACTAAACCACAAAGGATAGGAAGTGACTTACCTAAGGTAGCATAGTTACTAATTTTTTATGCTTTCAAAGTACAATAGATATGTGGCCTCATGATGAAGATAAATTCCTCATTTTCCACTTTAATTTTTTAAAAAATGTGACTGCCCTAAGAAACATTTTATAGTTCTGAAAAATTATATATTGCTTATGGAAGATTATAAGATCATTGGGAAAATAAATGTTGAATGTAAAAGAATGAGGTGTCGAAGTGTTGTAATCATTATTAAAACACAGAGTTTCTTCTATGTGCCTTCTCATTCTAAATTGCTGTTGTACATTCCCCCCCCAATAGTCCTTCATGTTGAATCTATAGTTTAAAAAAAGTTATCGTATAACTACAGGTTCATGCACAATTCACAAAATTAGAAATAGAGAATATCATCCTGATCTACTTTGAAATCAAGAGTCAGTCTTACTTGCTAGGTGACCCTTGACAAATCCCATACCTCTTCAGTTCTCATTTTTCTTTCACTGGTGTAGTTATAGTTTTTCATTTTATTCAACCATTACTATGAACATGTGGCTTGTATTTTTTTTGTTAGTGTGACAAATTTTTTCCTTAAAGTCCTTTCCTGATACCTCAGGATGGAATATAATTATCACTAAACTTTCAAACAATATGGAGATTACTGACTGAAAGATTCTCCCTTATTGGAAAGGCTTGGAGCACACACTTGGTAACAGTTTTATGGGAGTATCAGCCTAGGGACCAGAGACTCATCAGCAGCAGATTAATCATGTTTTGTTCTGGACAAAAAATTATGAAATCCCCTAAAAAAATCATGGTGGACCTAAATTATATAGTAATTGAGAAGATACCCACAACAATGATATGAATTGAAACCTACATCCTAACAATCAAAATTCTCCTTTGCACTTCCTATGAAAAGCCAACCATTTTCTTGTCATTGAAACTCAATATCAAGTCTTTTAGAGTCTATGTGAAAAGACATTTCTGCTCAGTAACTTTTTCACAGCCCCTTTCACTTCTTTATTTCTCAGGCTATAGATAATGGGATTTAGCATGGGAGTAACCACTCCATAGAACAAAGTTATGAACTTATCAATTTCTTGTGAATCCACTGATGATGGCTTCAGGTACATAGAAAGGGCAGTCCCATAGTACAAGATCACCACTGTTAGGTGAGCTGAGCAGGTGGAGAAAGCTTTATTCCTTCCATCTGCTGAACTGATTCTTAGAATAGTGAAGAGAATGAAACTGTATGAGATGCAAATTAAGAGCATTGGGATTGGAAGGAGAAGCACACTCACCACCAGCATGATCATGTCCATGGCCAATGAACTTGTGCAGGCTAGCTTCAACAGAGCTAATATTTCACATGTAAAATGATTGATGGAGCTCCCACAGAAAGGCAGCTGTAGGGCAGAACTTGTTTCAAGCAAGGCAGTAAGGCAACCTGTTATCCATGACCCAGCTGCCATCTGCAGACATACATGTTTATTCATGATGATAGGATACCTAAGGGGGTGGCAGATTGCCACATATCGATCATATGCCATCATGGCAAGGAGCAAACATTCAGTGGATCCCATGGCAAGGGAAAGATACATTTGCAGGGCACACCCTGTGAAAGGAACAATATTTCTTTTTGTTATCAATTTTACCACCATTGGAGTGACAGAGGAAGTTGTGTAACAGATGTCCATGAAAGAGAGATTGCTGAGAAAGAAGTACATGGGAGTATGAAGATGAAGATCCAGTATACTGATTGTAATGAGTATGCTGTTACCCAGTAGGGTTATCAAGTACATCAAGACACACAGGATAAAGAGGATGGTTTCAAGTTTGGGGTATTGGGAGAAGCCCTCCAGAGTGAATTCTGTTACTGTACTCCAGTTCATCGCAGTTTCTTATCCTCTGTTTTGCATCTGATGGAATATAAAGATGGAATATATAGGCAGCATCATTATTACAGATAAAAATAAACCACTTTATTTTCTCTTTATGACATTTAACCATGAAGAATATTTTTTTTTAAATGTACTCTTTTCCATAGAAGTAAGGTGTCTCTTTTGGAAAGAATGTTGATGCTAGCTAGAAACCAGGAAATTCTTATTTCAATGGATGAAATTATAAAGCAATATCAAAGAGTCTATTCCTAGGATTATGAACAATGCAAAAGAAAGGAAGGGAGAAATTAAAAAATTTTGGAGTCACTTTTTTGGGAGCAATTAGACTTGATAATATCCTTAGGAAATTTCTTTCATCTCTGAGAGTCTTTGATTTTTCATAGGGAGTGAAGAATGCATAGATGAAACAATAAACATCACTACAAAGTAACTTATACCAAGTGACAAATTAGAATGTAGAAATTGAGAGGGGACACATTTGTGGTAAGGAAAGTTTTTAAAACATTATGCTTAGTAAGCATAGAGTGGTGAGCAATGAGAATAGAAAGGAGGGTCAGTTTCCAAACACATTGGATTTAAACTTAGATGGATATTGGCCTTCTCTGCCTTGGTGCAAATTGGTTCCCTTTATCTAGGACTACTAGATGCTGCAGTGGATAGAGCAGAAGCCTTGAGGTTAGGGGGACATGAATTTAAATCAGGGTCCTGATACTTGACATATACTAGCTGTGTGACCTTGGCTAAGTCATCTAACCTTGCTTGCCTTGAATCCAGAGCCATCTCCAGTCAGCCTGATTCATATCTGGCCACTGGACCCATATAACTCCAAAGGAGAAAGTGAGACTGATGACTTAAGACAACAATATTCCCCCCCCCAGGCCCCCCACTACCACCAGCCCCACTCAAATCCAATTCATGTGTATGTCATGGCATTATCTCTCTGATGTCATGGTCTTCTTCAAGAAAGGGTAAACATCATTATCATCCCTATATCTGGAATGAACTCTCTTCTCATCTTCACCTTTGAGAATCCCTTGCTTTTTGCAAAGCCCACCAAAAGGTGACCCTTCCCCTATTTTTCCAAACTCATGAAGTTGCTTAGTATTTCTTTTATTTCAAAAGTGCCTTTTCTCATTTTATATATCCTTTGCATTTATCTATTTGTGCAGTTATATTCCCTTAACAGAACACAAATTCCTTGACATCAATGATCATTTTTCTTGTTTTCTCAGAGCCTAGAATGAATTTCACCTGATGTTCATGAAATTTTGGATATGTTATTAGAATTAAAATGTTATTACTAATTTTGATAATTTAATAATGATAAAATAAAATTTTGCTTTCCTTGAAGGTGTTGTTTTATAAGTATAATACTGGTAAAATGGCATTTCCTTGTTACATGTAAACTAACCTTAAAATAGTTCAGATTCTGAACTTTCAAAGAACTTAATTTAAATGACTACTCTTTTTAAAGGGAAAATGTGAATGCCTGAGCATTCTACCATGAGCAAAAAGAAAAAAGGAAAAAATTGACAAGCACTGTGATATAGAAATTATAAATATTTGTGGAAGTAGTACAATGGAAGGAGTGCTGAGTTTCGAAAATGTGGACCTGGGGTGAAATTCCAGCACCTATCCTTCCTACCTAAGAATATTATTATCTAAGGATTTGATCTTAATCAAATCACTTCATCTCTATGGACCTCAGTTTCTTCATCTGTAAAATTTCAGTGTTGAACTCAAACATCCCTTCCAACTCTAAATATGGGATCCTTTAATATTTTAACATGGTGACCACTGAAGCAAGTACCTTAAAAATCTGAATTGAATTTATGAAAAGAGGGAGACAAGACATAATTGACAACTCAAAAATTGTGGAGTAGTTTAGGCTAAATTCTAATTAGTCTGTGGTGTGAAGGGGAAACAATAAAAACATTAAGGAACCACGACCATAGACAGAATGAGAAAATGGGCAATGGACATGGCCAAGAAGGGATAGATTTCCAAGATTCTGCTCTGGAAATAAATAAATTGAAGGATTAGCTTCTTCTATGTTGCAGGGAGAGAGAAAAGAACCAAAGCTTGAATCTGATATATTGAACTAAGGTAATTGAGACAAGCCTTGAAGCAATTGTTTCTGACATAATCATCTTCAAATATTGAAAGTCATTGTCCTATTTGTTTACTGTGTCAAAGGCTATCTAGTTCTAATGAGTTATGCAGTGAAATAGGGGAAACTAGAAGGATGATCATAAGATCAGAGATTTAGAGCTAGAAGTGATCTTAGAATCTATCAAATTCAACCACCTAATTTTACAAATAAGGAAGGTGAGGTAAATAGAGGTTAAATGATTTTCATAGAATCACATATCTAGTAAGTTTGTGAAGTAGAATTTGAATTTAGGTCTTTCCTGATCCCAAGTCCAATGCTTTCTCCAAGTTTTCTCTCTCATCTGAAAAAAGAACTCTCTTACCTTGTCCTTCCAGGTTCCAATTATGTGCATTTCATAAACTCAACTTTCTTTCCATGTCATCCTTTTAATTTTTAAAATTTTTAAAATTTATTTAAGTCATTGGAGTTAAGTGGCTTGCCCAAGATCACACAGCTAGGCGATTATCAAGTGTCTGATGTCAGATTTGAACTCAGGTCCTGACTCCAGGACTGGTGTTCTATCTACTGCACCAGTTAGCTACCCCCTCATTCTTTTAATTTGATATTTTCTTTTCTTCACATTTCTCCCCTTATAGATATTAAATAAACTTTACTTGCTAAAACGCAAGGTTTTCCTTAGGCACAGAGAAATTAGTCTGTGTTATTGTCACCTAATATTTCATCAATCTTTTGTTTTTAGGGACCTTTAAGGTTCCCTGAGCAATTTAAACCTGTGACTCTTAAACATGAAGAGAGTCAATCACTTCATAATGTTTTGGGAATAAGGTCCCAAAGACCCAATTACAATCAGTTTCCTAGAATGTTTTTGGAATGTACTTCATTTGTACTTTGGTCTGAAACATGCCTAATAATTAAAGGCAGGCAGGATAGAATTAAAAGGTTAAATGACTTGCTCAAGGTCATGATGATAGTACATGTAAGATAGGATTTGAAACGAGCACCACTGACTTCAGAGCCAGGATTTTCACCATACCAAGTTGCTTCCCTTATTTTCCTTATTATGTAACATGAGATTTTATGACTGAGTGGCCTCTATATCTATAATTCTTTTTCAACAGAGTAGCAATAATAGAATAAAAAAAAGATTTTTCATATTTTTTCTAGAATTTGTTTTACATCCTTTTCCCCCTCAGACTATAGATGGAGTATGAAAGTAAGGGTGACTAATAAATACTTGACTAATTGACTAATAAATTTCTATTTCCTGTGAACTTGAAGACTTTAAGTAGACAGCAATATGTTGCAATGAATGGAACTCTGCATCTAGAGCCAGAAAGACCCAAATTTAAACTGGGTTTGAACTCAGACAGTTACTAATTGTATGACCTTGAGCAAGCAACTTAAGCTCTCTCTTCCTCACTTTCCTCTACTGTAAAAAGGGACTAATAAGAGTACTTTCCAAGGTTTCTGTGAGTATCAAATGAGATATTTATAAAACCCTTAGTATAGTGTCTGACACATAGTAGATGGTTAATAAATGTTTTTAAAAGTAAAGAAGATAAAGCAGTCACTATCAAAGAGGCTGTATTGAAGGAGAAAAAAGATTTTGCTTCTTTGTCCTGTGGAGTTGGAGTCTGACTGGTGAATGGAGAGGATAAAAATATGTAGGACAAGAAGAGGAGTATTGGAATAAGGAAGAAAGATGGTGATTCTCATCATCATGAGAAACACCAGTGATAATGATGGTCACACAAGACAGCTCGTGTAAAGGTTTGAGGTTTAAGGTGGTCAGGATTTTATAGGAGAAATGATGAATGATGTTATGGTTACAAAAGGACAAATAATAGAAGTAATGCCTAGGATTTATATTGCATTTTAAAGTTCATTAAGTACTTTATAAATATTAACTCATTTTATTGATGAGTCAGAGAGAGGGCCACACAAGCAGAAAGTGAAAGAGGTAGGATTTTAACTTGGATTTTCTTAATTCCAAGTTCAGTTCTTAATCCATTATATCACCTAACTTCTTCTAGTTTAGCCTAGGAGTTGGTAAAACCACAGCAATTAGCCACCCTGTCATTCTAGATGTGGCTGTCATCTGTACACAGGTCCTCTTGTAGGGTTAGCCACTAAATTGCATTCAAGACACACTTTTAAATTTAATTGTGTTATTAAATTTTCTTTATCATTTCCCTAAGTCTAAATAATTAGCAAAACAATAAGTCAAGCCACAATTTGAAATTTGCCCATTCCCAAAGAATAATTACTCACATGGAAAATTTGACAATTTATTTTAGCAAACTAGTATGAGTTATTCTCAACACTACTCTTTCCTTAATGTTCATAGAATTATCTGAGGGGTTCATAGGTTATGATGTATTCCATCAGAGTCAGGAATATTCACTATGATAAAAGCAAAGGACCTGAGGGGCAGTTAGGTAGCACAAAGGATAGGGCACTGGCCCTGGAACCAGGAGGACCTGAATTCAAATCTGGTCTCAGATCCTTAATTAGCAGTGTGACCCTGGGCAAGTCACTTAACCCCAATGCCTAGCAAAAACAAAAAACAAAAGCCAAAAATAAACAAGAACAAAGAACTAGGGATAGGATGGCACATTCAAAGAAGGTCCTGGATTCTCCTAATGAGCAACAGTGTGGAATAGCAGATAGACAGATGATCTTAGACTCAGAAATACCTGTATTCAAGTCTGGTCTATGACACACACTGGCATGAGATCTTATGCTCAGTACCCTCAAGCACCATCTAAAATAGGGTTGAGGAATGTTGGGCCAGAAGATCATTAAGACCTGAGATCTAGCACTGCTGTGGCAATTTCAGACAAGACTCTAAATTCAATAAATCTAGGATCTTTTTAGGGGTGAACTAATTAAATGTTTGACCAAATATAGCAAGTGAATGATGTTATAAATAGACAAATGGCTCTTGGCAGATAAAAGGATCCTAATCCCTGCTCTAAAATGATAAATTGTAGAACAGCTACTGCTGTTCATTGTTAACAGGGGCTTCTTCATAGGAAGCTTCCTATTGTCCAGACCCAAAAACAAGTAAAGACTAAGGGAGTTGGATAGTACTAGAATAGTGGTGAAAGTTGTATAATTCAAGTTCAAGAAGTAGTCTTCAGTGAGGATCAAGTATGTGGGACTATGAAGACAGGATCTATATTAGAAACTGTAATGAGAACACTATTGTCTAGTAATAGTATCAGGTATGAGAACTGCATAACTTTGGGGTAAGTGGAAAATCTCAGGAAGGGAAAATCTGTCACAACTTCCAATTGATTGCGCTCATTTTATTTTTCCTATATAAAAATTCAGAGATGAATAGGTCATTAAATGGAGAGAATATAAATGATACACATTGTCAGGAGTTATATTGTCAGGTTTTAATATTAAGCTAAACCATAAGTACTGTGTTAGTAACTTTTGATGCTCCCTATTGTCTCTAGAATAAAGTCAAATTTCTCTGCTTGGCATTTAAAGGTCTTGACAATCTCCACAACTCTAGTCTCTGTTTCTAGGTTGATTACACAATCCTAGATTCATTCCAAAGCATTCCAAACAAGATGGCTTACTAACTCTTCTTCCTAAATAACATTTCATCTGAATACAGCATAAAGGATTCATTAAGCCCCTATCATGTTGTCAGTTGTGGTTTGGTTGTTTCAGTCATGTCCATCTCTTTTTTTTAAATTTTTTCCCGGTTTTTCAAGGCAAATGGGGTTAAGTGGCTTGCCCAAAGCCACACAGCTAGGCAATTATTAAGTGTCTGAGGTCAGATTTGAATTTAGGTCCTCCTGACTCCAGGGCCAATGCTCTATCCAATGTGCCACCTAGCTGCCCCAATGCCCATCTCTTTGAGATGCCATTTGGGATTTTCTTGACAAAGAGATTGGAATGATTTGTCATCTCCTTCTTCACAGTTGAGAAACTGAGACAAACAGGATTAAATGACTTGCCCAGGGTCACAAAGCTAGTATGTGGGATTTGAACTCAGTTCTTCCTGATTTTTTGCCCAATGTTCTATCGATTGTGCCACCTAACTACCTAGTACCATTCTAACTGGTGAAGATATAAAGACAAAAATAAAGCAGTTCCTGTCTACCTCAGTATCTTCCTATAGGCTGTGTCAGGTGACTAGAATGCTGTCTCTCCTTATCTCCATTTGGAAATTTCAGCTCCCTTTGAGGACTGGTTTCTGAAAGAGATCTTTTCTTTTAGCTCTACCTAACATTAATTTATATTTATTCTGGATTTATGTACACATATGTATATTTATTCTGGCCATATGTATACATATGCATATATACACGTACACGTACACGTACACGTACACATACACATACACATACACATACACATACACATACACATACATATACATATACATATACATATACATATACATATACATATACATATACATATACATATACATATACATTGTTGTTGCCCCTTCATTCCCTTGAAAACTATAAACTCTTGGGGGTGGCACTATTCAACTATTTTGTTTGTTTCCTCTTTACCTAGAATAGGACATAACACTCATAGGAACTTAGCAAATGTTTATCGAACATATTCTGGGTAGTGTGAACATGGGTAGTGTTTTCAAGAGAGAAAAAATCAATTCTATTTTCTCACTTAACAATTTAATAAATTGGCTAATATTTATGGTGTGTGGGATAAATAAAAGCTCCATAGACTTGAAAGTATAAGACCTAACTTACAATTTTAGCTTTACTACTAGTTAGTTATGTTTCTGGACCATAATTTACTCCTCTATAAAAATGGGAACTCAAGAATCTTTTCCTAAATTAAATTGTAATATTGGAAGAATGTAAAATCTAGTGGCTTTATCTTTTTTGTGCTAATATGATTTTGGGGCAAGTCCATATAAATCCATCCTGAGTAACAGGTTAAAAAAAAGTACGAAGAAAAGATATGATGCCGTTCATTTTCTGAAGAAATGAAAATCTTAATCTTGCTTCTTTTTTAGGCATGATGTACCCTGATTTCTTCTTTTTAATTTGATTTGTTTTCAGATAGACTAATGGTTTTTTATTTGTTTTACATACTTCACTTCTACAGTAATGGGAACCATTCAGTAGTTATGAAATATGTAAGCGCTTCAGTACCAATGATTAAACATTATTCACTAGGAAACTCAATTGGTCCAAGAATTTCATCCACTTTAAACCCTTTTGCGGATGGCAGAAATTGTATGTGTCATATTAAAAATAGGGTTGCCTTTTCCAAAATGTTTGTGTACTTGTGTGCATAGAAAAATAAATATTCAATATGTGTACAGTAACATAAATCAAAATTATGAAAAATTATATACACACACTCAATTTTAGAATTTGTGATCAATTTTTATACTCAGTAAATAATCTAAATAATCTTATGGTAGAGAATAGTACTTTTCCACCAACTTTTAAAATGAAACCCTATCCATTAATCTCACCATTAATTAATCAATTTAATTTCTACTGCATTATTCTTAATAATATTTTCATGCTATGTTTGACTAGGTTCACAGTAGTGCCTGATTTGGATACTGGAAGAGGATGCATGTACCCCCACAAAATGGTGTTGTCTGTGATTTTCATGGCACCATCTTTCATTCACCAGCATTTTGAGTGACATCTCCCTGGTTTTTGCACTACTGTTTTCCAACTCTTGACTAGTCTTCTAGATTTGGTTACCACAATAAACAATTTATCTTGGTCATGGTATCTTTTTTTGTAGCTTTTACAACATAGTCTAATCATCAGTATCATTGTTGTAGATATGGGAACCTGACAAAAGTACTCTTCTTCCTCCACTATGACAATATGGTTTTATATTCTGGGGGAGAGACAAAACAAATATTTAAAAAAGACCAGAATTAATTATCAAGATGTTTTTTCTAAAAATATTTTATTTATGCTAATGCAGTAGAAACTAAGCCATTTCATGGTGAGATTCATGGGTAGTATTTCATTTTAAATTGTGTGGTGCTAATCATAAGTTGAGAGAGGAGAAAAATAATAGAGAAGACTAACATGACCTGATCCTAATTAAAACAAGTAAATTTTAAACATAAAGTGAGACGAGGAAGGGAATCTAGATAGGAAGATGAAATCATAGCTTTGTGATTAGTAACAGCCCTGTGTACCCATAAACATTTTATGGATGAGATTGAGAATCTAAATGTGACCCAAGTTTCAGATCCATGACTAGAATACTAATATATATATATATATATATATATATATATATATTATATATATATATGTGTGTGTATACAAGTTCATTTTTTTTAAAATAATTTTTGTTATGATAACTTTTTCTTCATATCAGAATAATTTCTGAAACCTCTCTCTCTCATCTCATGGGAATTGAACATTTCCTTGTGGCAAAAACAAACAACCAATTAATCAAGACTCACTGATAGTGACTACATACGACAATATTTGCAAAATTCTGACATAGTAATCTTTCATTCTACACATGCATGCACACATATACACACATATGTACACCACATATATGTATGCACATATAATATTTTCATTTCTCTGGAATTATCACTGATTTTTCAATTACCCCATTTAGCCTTATTATTCATTTTTTCATTTACATAGTTGTAGTAATTCTGTATATATGTTTTGGTTCTTATTATTTTATATTATCAAATCCTAAACATTTTCACATTTTCCTCTGAATTCTTCATGTCATCATTTGCAATTGCTCAAAATATTCCATTATATTCATACACCATAATCCTCTTGACTTTCCCCAAATGTTGAGCTCTTTCATTCTTTCCAGTTCTAAGCTACCACAAAGAGTATTTCTGTGCATTTTCTGGTAGATATAAGTTCTCAGTTTCTATCTTGAACTATCTCCGAACTCTGTTCTCAAGAAATCATGTTGCTTTAAGTGAGTCCCATGATCAGACACTAGAAGCAGAAACTCTCCTGATTCATGTAAATGAAACTGTGAAATCATAAAAGAGAATAGGTGGCTTAGTAGTAAAGGGACTCAACATTATATGTCCAAGCTAGAGATGAAAGGGAAGTTGGGGTCATAGAGTACTCCCTTCATAATACAAATGAAGAAATTGAGGTTCAGAGAGGTTAAGTGATTTACTAAATATAAGAAGCAGCTAAGTGGGACAGTGGATAGAGTACATGAGTGCAATTTGTCCTTGGATACTTACTAGTTGAGTGATCCAGGGGAGGTCTCTTAATGCTATGCTTTGATTCATCATCTATAAAATGAATTGGAGAAGAAAAGGGCAAACCACTCCAATATCTTTGTCAAGAAAACCCCAAAATGGGGTCCCAAAGAGTTAAGACACAACTGAAAACTGGAATCAATGCTTTCAGTCCTTAACTGAATCAGTTTCAATTCATGTGTCCAACTCTTCATGACTCCATTAGGGGATTTCTTGGCAAAGTTACTGAATGGTTTGTCACTTCCTTCTCCAAATTATTTTAGAGATAAGGAACTGTGTCAAACAGTGTTAAATGACTTGTCCAAGGCCACACAGCCTCCAAATAGTTGAGGCAAGATTTGAACTTACAAAGACAAGTCTGTCTGACTCCAGGCCCAGCACTTTATCTACTGTGCCAACTAGCAGTCAAATCAATGAGTATTTCACCTGTTGTAACCAATCCCTGATTAGTAGATAAGTTCTAGAAAATTGCCTGCCTCACAGATGTTAAGTGATTTGTCTAGGGCCATACTACTAGTAAGTCAAAATCAGGACTTTAATCCAGATCTTTCTGACTTTAAATAATCATTGCCCTATATGGTCTTTCTCACTCTGTAGATTATAGCAGTGCCATACAAACTTCCCCAGCTGGTACTTCAAATAGCAGAGAATTCTGGGTTGTCCCTATCCATAATCAGGTTCCAGGCAAGACAGTTTTCTTCTATGAGCAAAGTCTGTCTTTCCTCTCTATATTTATCAGTATGTATGAATCTTTGGTCACATGAGTATTTGTTAAAAGGGATAGGAAAAGAACATTTGTTCAGGAAAATTGATTAAATAATTGTGAGTAAGAAGATAACCTCTCAGATAAACTGTTGAGACACAAATTGGACTGAGGACCTGAGAATATAACTCTGTAGATGGAGTACTGTCCTTCAGATAATTGTCTTTAGTAGATCTGATGCAAGGCAAGGCACTGACTGAGATTAAAAATGCTCCCAAGGCATTGTGATCTAACCCTGCATGTGATTCTTTTCAGAATTTTCAAGTATATGGTTGAAAAATTATGAGCCAAATTACTGTTTGAGGATTATGGGGATAATTATACAAGCATTTAGGGGATCATATCTAATGGAAAGGTGAAATGTTTGATTTGCCTAGTTTAAGTTAGAAATAATAGTTGCTTGTGAGAAAGTCTGATTTGTAACAATAGATGCCAAGAAGTGGGACAAAGAAAAGAAAAGGTAAGTGACAAATAATTGAAGAAGAAAGAAAGTAAGCTGAGCTCTCAAAAAGAGTCAGGGACAGAAGAAATCAGAATAGAATAGCCATTATGGAAGAGAGAAGACAGAAGCTGAAAAGGACAGAGCTAACAATCAGACTTTATAATTGCTTTGTTGGTAGGTTAACTGATTGGAAGAAAAACATTCTTTTGTTGAGAGTTGATTGATTAAAGAAAAATAAAATTGTTCAGTGGAGTGCTTCTGTTGCTTTTCTGGTTTGAGAGATATAGAACAAATGAAAGCTAGATTTTGCCAAGAGATGTGTGTGTGTGTGTGTGTGTGTGTGTGTGTGTGTGTGTCTGTGTCTGTGTCTGTGTGTCTGTGTGTCCCTCAAGTAAATTTTGGAGAACAGAAAAGTTAGGATGCAGCCATTACTCCACAATCCTTAAATTTCTGGGACCATAAGACCTAAGAAAAAAAATTGCCTTTAAGAGGATCAGGAGCCAAGATGGTAACAGGAAGCTCTTGGAGCTTTTCCCAAAACAACTTTGAATGAAGCCTCTTTAAAAGATCCTGAAGTGAAAGAACCCACAAAACAGAATGAAATAAGTTATTCATTCAGGATATCAGGAGGAACCCCAGAAAAGTTCTGTTTCATGAGGGTAAAAGGGGAGTATAGCTTAGAGTAGGTGGAAGACATGGGAAGCCATTGGGAAAACTCTTAGTTACAGCATAACAGTCCCAGCTTGGCAGTTCATCAATACAACAGGTCAGAAGTGAGGTTCCCAACCCCAGCTCTGAAGGCAAACTTTGAGTTCAGGAATTGTAGTGTAGTAGGCAGCACTGGGTCAGGTTGCCTCAAGCAGGGAACAAAGTATGAGGACCTGAGATGCCAGAGTAAAATGCCAAGGACCAGACCCCAGGCCCCCAGAAGGAAAAACCTGGAACTATACCCTCTGTGTTTCAGGAGCAGAGCTCAATTATCAAAATGATCAAAAAAAAACCTAAAAGAAGCACTAACCATAGATAGCTATTATTCTGATATGACATCTCAGAAGAGGAAAGCAATTACAAAATGCTTGCATGTGAAGTGTCAAAGGGGATTATGAATTAGTCTCAAATCCAAAGACCTCTTTGAAGAGTCCAAAAAGAATTTTAAAACTAAAAAAAGAGGAAGAAGAAAAAAATGAGTCATGAAAAAGAGTTATGAAAAATTGACTGAAGAAGATAATGCCTTTAAAATAAAATTGTCCAAATGACAAAAAGAAAACAAATCCTTTAAAAGCAAAACTGACCAAAAGGAAAAGGAAAACTACTCCTATAAAAGTAAAATTGATCAACTGAAAAAGAAATTAACTCATAAAAATGTAAAATCATTCAATTGAAAAAGGAAAACAACTCATATAAAAGTAAAATTAATCATACGGAAAAGGAAAACAATTCATCAAAAAGTAAAATTCATCAACTGGAAAAAAGAAACTCAAAAGCTAACTAAAGAAAATACTTTCCTTAAAAATAGCATTGGACAAATGGAAAATAATGACTCTATGAGACACCATGATTTCATCAAACAAAACCAAAAGGCTGAAAAAAATAGAAGAAAATGTTAAGTAACTCTTAGGGAAAAAAAATCATATCAGGGGAAATAATTCTTGAATTATCAGTCTACCTGAAAGCCATAATAAGAACAAGAGGCCTGGACAATATCTTGCAAGAAATTTTCTTGGTAAACTGCCCTATATCCTAGAACAAGTTGACAAAATAGCCCTTGAAAGAATCCATCAATCACACCTCCCCTCCCCCAGAAAGAATTCCCCAAATAAAAACTCCAAGAAATATTGTAGTCAAATTTCAGAATTCTCAGCTAAAAGTGAAAACACTACAAATAGCATTTCTATATATTAACATCAAAAGCCAATGGCAAGAGATAGAAAGAGAAATTCCATTTAAAGTAATTGTAAACAGCATAAAATACTTGGTAATGTCAGGACAAACCCAGAAACCATATGAACACAATTATAAAGCATTTTTCATACAAAAAAGTTAAATCTAAACAATTGGAAAAATGTCAGTTGTTCATGGTTAGGTTGAACTGATATAATAAAACTGATAATTGCACCTAAATCAAATTACTTATTCAGTGCCCTACCAATCAAAATACCAAAAAAAAACCCCTACTTTACAGAGCTAGGAAAAAATTTATGAAATTCATCTAGAGAAACAAAATCTCAAAAATATTGAGGGGAATTAATGAGAAAAATGCAAAAAAGTGACTTAGCCATGCTAGATCTAAAAATATATTTTAAAGTAGCAGCCATCAAAACTACGATTCTGGCTAAGAAAGAGAAGAGTAAATGAATGGAATAGATTAGGTGCAAAAGAAATAATAAATGACTAAATTAATCTACAGTTTAATCAACACAAGGACTCGAGCTCTTGAGATCAGAGCTCATTAGTTAACATACACTGCTGGGAAAACTGAAAAATACCATGTCAAAAACTCGACATAGACCAACATCTTATATCCAATACCAAAATAAGGCCATAATGGGTAAAGGATTTAGACATAAAGGATAATACCATAGACCAATTAGGTGAACAATAAATAATCTATTTGTCATATCTATGGATAAAAGAAAAATTTATGGCAAAAAAGAGAACATTATAAATTGCAATATCAATGATTTTGACCACATTAAATTCAAAAGATTTTCCATAAACAAAACCAATGCAGTCAAGATTAGAATGAATGTAGAATACTGAGAAGTAATTTTCAAAGCTAAAGGTTCTGATAAAAGACTTCATTCTCAAATACATAGAAAATTGAGTCAAATTTATAAGAATACAAGTCATTTTAAAATTGATAAATGGTCAAAGGATATTATCAGGCAATTTTCAGATGAAGAAATTAAAACTATCTTTAGTCATAAGTAAAATGCTCCAAATCACTATTGAGAGAATTACAAATTGAAACAACTCTGAGGCATCATCTCACACCTATTAGATTGGCAAAAATGACAAAAAAGGAAAATGAATGATGTTGGAGAGTACTTGGGAAAACTGGTATACTAATAAAGGTGGAATTGTGAACTGATCCAACCATACTAGAGAGCAATTTGGAACTATGCTCAAATACAATAAAACTGCATACCCTTTGATCCAGCAATACAAAAACTAGGTTTATATCTTAAAGAGATCATAAAAAAGAGGGTAAAATCACATGTACAAAAATATTTATAGCAGCTCTTTTCATAGTGGTAAAGAATTGGAAATTGAGGGAATATCCATAAATTGGGGGAAGACTGAACTATGGCAAATGATCATTATGGAATAATATTGTTTTGGAAGAAATTATGAGTGGCTGGACTTTAGGAAAACCTGGGAAAATTTGCATAAGCTGATGCTTAGTGAAATGAGTAGAACCAGGAGAACATTGTTGAACACATTAATAGCAGCACTGTGAGATGAATCAGTTATTATGTATACAGCTTCTCTCAGCTGTTCAGTAATCAAGGAGGTTCCTACATCTAGGAATAAAAACACTATAGAGGCTGAAAGTTCACTTTTTTAAATTTCTTTTATGTTTTTTACCTTTCTCACACTTTTTCGCCTTAGTTATAATTTCTCTTTCCTAATATGACTAATATAAAAATCTGCTGAATATGATTTTACATGTACAATTATTCCATATTGTTTGCTGCCAAGGGGAGGGGTGAGAGAAGGAAGGATGGTAGAAAAATGTGAAACTCATAATTCTGCAAATGGATGAATGTTGAAAACTGCCTTTGCATGTAATTGGAAAATAAAATGAAATAAAATAAAAGACAAAGCAAAAAAAATCACATGAAGATATACATGAAGAAGGAATGCAGAGTAGAAAGCTCTCCATTGTTTTCCTTATCAAACAAGAAATCAAAGTGCTATATTTTTGTTAGAAAGCAAGGAAAACTAGGGGAAATAGGACTTTATGGCATAGAAGAATGTGTATAAGGTAGAAAGAGATGTAATTGGCAAGGCAAGAGATAAATCAGAGATCTAACTGGGAATTAGCAGTTGTGATAGTTGGTGAGAGACCTGGAAACCACTTCATATTCCTTAACTTTCCACTTCTCCCTAAACTACCGCCTGTGGAAAAATCCTGCTCTCCTTTACCCACCTCTTGCTCCAATCTACTGAGGGTTGAAGGGTGGTTTCTTTAAACCCACTTCATTTTCATTTTTTCTGTGAGGAAGGTTGAATAGGTGAGTGGAAGAGAAGAGATTCAATTTCCCTGCTGTAGCGTTCACAGCTTGCAATTGGAAACTTGTTCCTTTTAAAATGAAGTGGGGAAACTTTTTTTTTTGCCAAGGGCCATTTGAATATTTATAACATCATTTACAGGCTATATTTGGTCATTTAATTAGTGCTCCCCTAAAAAAGTCCAAGATTTATTGATTCCAAGTCCTGCTCCTGCCTGCAGTTGCCTTGGTAATGCCACAGCTATATGGCCCATAGACCAGAGGTTCCCTGCCCATGCTTTAGAATCTAATTTTGTACCTGTTATTCGAAGATGCTATGAAAGTTGCTTTAACAATTCATATCATGGATTAATAGTTTCTCAATCCAAGCCAAAAGATGTGCAATTTGATATTGAAAAAAGGAAGTTACAAGGTGGGGAAGGGTAGCTGATCTGATAAATAGTTTCTGCAATTTTAGTAATTTTTAAAATTCATTCTTATCTCAAAATGCTTTGAACCCAGAAAGAAGTTCAACAAACAAAAGTCACCAGCAATGAGTGAGAGTTAAAGGTTAGAAGTACATTCAGGCAATAATACATCCTGTATATGATACCCACCCAAAACTCTATCTGGCCACATATAAACATATACATAGACATATGTAAATAAACATAAATATTTTATATGAAAATATAAAAGTTCCTTTTTCACCAGACATAATTTCCTTCCCATACAGAGATCCCGGTGATGAACTTTCTCTATAAATGCATATTGGTGCCTGTCTTACAATGTTGAGTCTTATAGAGTTACTGTGAAGAGAATAATAGGACTTGTCCAGTAATATATATATACATATATATATATATGTATATATATATATTGAACCTAGGTCCTTCTACCTCTGAGGCTAATTGTTCCCTATCTATTATGATGTATATTTAGGCATGATATATACATGTGTATAACACTATTTTGTATACATATATTTGTGTTTTTAATATATTTATGCATATTTTTAGAAAGGATTATTTATGAGAAGTAGTGTAGTGGACCATATAAAGAGATCAACAATCAGGAACTATACTAAGATGTGACACCAAGCAAGCCCCTTAACCTTTGCATGCCCAAGATAACACTCTAAGGTCCTAAGCTGTAGACCTGCAGAAAAGTCACAGATCTGTATTGGAAGAGCAGGATTCTTCACCTTGTTCTAAATCACACTCCTTTCTCCTAAAGGAAGTAGTTTTTCATATATATATATATATAATTTGCAAATTCACATGTGTGATTGTTTATATATGTGTGTGTCATAACTGGGCAGGGTGGCAATATAGCACTAGATGGGGCAGAGTTTTCATAGATACTGAGAAAAAGTGAACAATTTAGGGATCATATAGAGAGGAAGTCATGGTGCTGGTATCATGATATGAATTGTCTTGGCACCTTAAACAGACTTTTTTAAACCTCCCACCAGCACCTCTGCTCAATCTGAGTTCACAAAAATAACTGACCTGGGTACTGAAATCACCCATTATACTCACAATATAGTATCTTCTGTCAAGGTTTAATAGGAGACAGTAGATATGGTGAGAAAGAACAAATATATAATCATGTGTTCATGCATGTATTTATAAAATGCTCATAGATAAACACAGATAACAATGCATATTCATGTACCTTCATATATGTCATTTCTTATATCCTGCCAAAATCCAACAACATATACATACTATTTTCATAGTATATATATATATATATATATACATATATATATGTATATATATATATATATACTATTTTCATAGTATATATATATATATATATATACATATATATATGTATATATATATATATATACTATTTTCATAGTATATATGTGTGTGTATTTTTCTATATTTATATACCTACATATAAGCATACATTTTATAAACTCACATATGGTTATATTGAAACATTAAAGTTTACCTATTTATATAAATAAATAATTCAAATAACTTTTTTTTACAAGAGAATCATTTAGAAGTTTTTATAATATTTTGGCAGGATAAAGATTAAGGAAGACTCCTACTTTCACTACCCAGGGTTTGTTTGAGAATCAGCATGCCACTATTACAATGACCTTGATTTCTAAGAATTAAAATACTTCTAGGATACAGGTAAATAACTTTTAAACCACATTTTATCTTCTGGAATGCAAAGACAGAAGATCTAAAGATAGAAGTACTTCTCTATTGTTAAATTGGATTGTTTGATTCTGTAAAGATTATTTATTACCTTGGATTAGTCAATTGTACAATTATGTTGTTGGGCTAGATGACATCTAGATTCCCTTTAAAGGTTTATGTTTCTATGAGTTTATAACCACTAAGACATTCTACCTTTTGCCCCAATATGACTTTATGATTCTCAGGTAATAGACAGTTTCAGAAGGAATTTGCTCTTAAATTTTATGACTTTGTCAGATACTGAACATAAATGTAATTATCTTGAACCATGTCATATAATGTGGTTCATGAAAATAGTTTAGATTTTCTGCTGTTTGATGGTCAAAACTGTACCTGCAATGCTCTTTCTTTCATGATCTGCAAAGAGAAGGGAAGAAAATAATTAAATCCCCTTGAGACTTTGTTCACTTAAACAGTCTGTAGCTTAGAAACAGTTTACAACAGAGTTGGTGAAAGTTTTCAACCCATGGGATTAAGTCCCACTATAACCCATTATACAACAGAGAATCTAACTTTTAATGATGTCTTGCAAATTGTTTTACTCCTTCAGAGTTACTTTGAAAGAAGTAGTTTTTATTCCTTCGAGAGGAGAGATACTAGGAATTACTAACTTCTTGAGTAAGGAAGAAAAAGTAAACACAAAATTTTATCCACAGCTTGTAAATTCTAGTTAGGAATGTCATGCACCTTCACATATGTCATTTAAAATGCTTTACTAAGTTGCCTTCTCCATTCGTGGTCTTTCAGCAATGGTGTCAAATTCAAATAGAAATGGATTTACTAAATCACACAAAAGGAATCCTGTGAGAACATACTAGCTTAGAAAGCCATTTATCAGCATTTTCTATGTTCAATTACATTTTAATTTATTTTATTAAACATTTCCCAATTAAATTTTAATCTGGTTCCAGTTGTACTCAGGAATGTGGTATCCACTACACTTTTATCATGAAATAGGTGGAGCTTGAGTGAAAATAACAATGGACCTCAAGCCCACAATAGGAACTAGTTTTACTCATATGACCCCCAAAACAGAGAAAGATGAGGAGTTCTTTTCTCCAGATCATACTCTACTGGTAACCTGGGAAAGTGGAGTACCCAATTGGATACTACAAAAGTTCATTGGCAGGTAAACAAATATCATACAGGGAAATAGAATAGCACTTAAGCACCTAACCTGTGCATTTGGATAAAAGGACTGCAGAGGGAGGATTCCTATTAGGGACTGCAGATCCCAGGACAGAATGCTGCCGGGAGACAATTGCACCTTCATTACTCTCTGTTTTTTGGTTTCCCTGACATTCCTAAATATCCTGCTTGATAATGTAGCACAGATTATTATGTACATAGCAATCCTTCCTATATCCATCCCTAGAGTAGTGACTCTTACATGAACCAATATTCTGGGGCTTAGGAGTGCTGAATGGACTTGCTTTTTATGAAGATGCAAGGCCATGGTCAGTCATAATTCTCCTCACAGCCTTTATGTTCTACCTAGACAAAATTTAGGGAAAAAACTGAAAAGTCTTTCCTGAGGGAAAATTCCTGAAGCAGGAACAAAACTCCTGTTTCTGGAGCAGTGTCTAGAGGCACCTTCTCTGGATTAGGTGACTTGCCTACAACCCAGTCTGGTCAACTGTTGGAGGCCCAAAAGAAGGTCACTAATATCTACTTTTATTTTCACCATGAGCTTCAAGGATGGTAAATGGATTAGCTTTGTGGAAGAATACATGGCTGTTGCTGATTCCTTTGATGTTATTGTCATTATCATTTCACTTAAGGCCCTAAAGTTTCTCCTCTCTCTAACCGTCTCTGTTTCTGTCAAGCCAACATCTCTCACCTCTTCCAAGATACCTCCAGTCACCTGGAAACCCTTCCAGCCCCCATTACTTAACAAAACTTCCAATCCTTGATACAACTGTGTCTTCTACTAACTCCCCATGATCACTGCATTTTTAAAGCCAATCTACCAAAAGGGACTGTTCTTTATGTATGTTATTAACATACTGGAGAGGGGTCATCTCAAATCCAATGGGGGTAAGACCTAGTGGTTTTTGAGACAACCATGTCAATCTCTTCTTAAGGGAGCTCATCACTTGCAGACATCATGATGGTTTCTCTTTAGGGAAAGCCATAGCTGATAGGATCTACTAGTGAACAGTACTAGCAATATTTCTTGAATTTAGCACAACTCTAGGACTAAAACTATTATATTTTCAGCAGTTATTCAGCAGGTTTTTCTATCTGTACCTTTATACTAACCTCAAAAGTCTTATATTCTTGATGTGCAAAGTAGTTAGCTCCAAGAATCCACCAAAATTAGAGTATAGATATCTCATTGTCAGAATGCCTTCATAGCTGAATGGGCATATATTTATACTTCCCAATGTAATACCTCCCTTAGGCAAGTTTTACTCTGTGGTTGATTTATATATTAGATCCCATTTTCTCTCTCTCTAAACTTCCTTTCCCCTCTCCTGCTCATCCCTAATGTTTATCCATTAAACGTAGCCATGAACTGATTCACATTGTTTTTTTATATTATTCTTGGAATTTGAATTCAGTCTTTTTAAAAAGATTTTATTTAGTTTGAGTTTTACAATTGTTCCCCCGATCTTATTTCCCTCCTCCCCCTACAGAGAAGGCAATTTGTCAGTCTTTACATTGTTGCCATGGTATACATTGATCGAAAATGAATGTGATGAGAAAGAAATCTTATCCTTATAAGGAAGAAACATAAAGTATAAGAGATTGCAAGATCAAACAATAAGATATCAGTTTTTTCCTAAATTAAAGGTAATAGTCCTTGGTCTCTGTTCAAACTCTACAATTCTTTCTCTGGATGCAGAAAGTATTCTCCATTGCAGAGAGCCCCAAATTGTTCTTGATTGTTACACTGATGGAATGAGAGAGTACATCAAGGTTGATCATCTCACCCATGTTGCTGTTTCAGTGCACAGTGTTTTTCTGGTTCTGCTCATCTCACTCAGCATCAGTTCATGCAAATCCTTACAGACTTCCCTGAATCCCCATCCCTCCTGCTTTTTAATGGAATAATAGTGTTCCATGACATACATATACCACAACTTCCTAAGTCATTCACCAATTGAAGGACATTTACTTGATTTCCAATTCTTTGCCACCACAAACAGGGCTGCTATGAATATTTTTGTGCAAGTGATGTTTTTTACCCTTTCTCATCATCTCTTCAGGGTATAGACCCAGTAGTGGTTGGTATTGCTGGATCAAAGGGTATACACATTTTTGTTTCCCTTTGGACATACTTCCAAAATTCTCTCCAGAAAGGTTGGATTAGTTTACAGCTCCACCAACAGTGTAATAGTGTCCCAGATTTCCAACAGCCCTTCTGACAATGATCATTGTCCTTTCTGGTCATATTGGCCAGTCTGAGAGGTGTGAGATGGTACCTCAGAGAAGGTTTAATTGGAATTATCTAATAAGTAATTATTTAGAACAATTTTTCATATGAATATGGATTACTTTGATCTCCTCATCTGTAAATTGCCTTTATGTAACCTTTCACCATTTGTCAATCGGGAAATGAATTTTTAAAAAAAAAATTGACTCACTTCTCTGTATATTTCAGAAATGAGTCCTTTGTCAGAAATACTAGTTGTAAAGATTGTTTCCCAGTTTACTGCATTTCTTTTTATCTTGGTTACAGTGGTTTTGTCTGTGCAACACCTTTTTAATTTAATGAAATCAAAATCATCTGGATTGTTTTAGTGATGTTCTCCATCTCTTCCTTAGTCATAAACTGCTTCCCTTTCCATAGATCTGAAAGGTAAACTAGCCCTTAATCTTCTAGTTTGCTTATAGTATTTTTTATGTCTAAATACTGTATCCATTTGGGTCTTATATTGGCATAGGGTGTTAGTTGTTGGCCCAATCTAAGTTTCTTCCATACTAAATTCCAATTTTCCCAGCAGCTTTTCTCAAAGAGAGTTTTTATTCCAATACCTGGACTTTTTGGGTTTATCAAACAGCAAATTACTATAATCATTTCCTGCTATTGCACCTAGTCTATTTCACTGGTCCACCACTCTATTTCTATTGATCACTAATGCTTTATAATATACCTTCTTTTGCACTTTTTTCATTAAATCCCTGGAAATTCTTGACTTTTTATTTCTCCATATGAATTTACTTGCAACTTTTTCTAATTCATTAGAGTAATGTTTTGGAATTTTGAATGGTAGGGCACTAAACAGGCAGTTTAGTTTTGGTAGAATTAGCATTTTTATTATATTAGCTTGACCTATCCATGAACAATTGATGCTTGCCCAGTTATTTAAATCTGATTTAATTTGTGTGAGAAGTGTTTTTTAATTGTTTTCAAAAAAGCTTCTGAGTCTGCCTTGGCAAATAAACTCCCAGGTATTTTATATTGCCTGAGGATACTTTGAGTGGGATTTCTCTTTCTAGCTCTTCCTGCTGTATCTTGCTAGTCATATATAGAAAAATTGAGTATTTATGAGGGTTTATTTTGTATCCTGCAACTTTGCTAAAATTACTAATTGTTTTCAGTAGTTTTTTGGATGATTTTTTCATATTCTCTAGGTATACCATCATGTCATCTGCAAAGAGTGAGAGTTTTGTCTCTTCCTTCCCAATTCTAATTACTTCAATTTATTTTTCTTCGCTAATTGCTGATGCTAACATTTCTAATACGATATTGAATAATAGTGGTGATAATGGGCACCCTTGTTTCACCCTTGATCTTTTTGGGAATGCCTCTAGCCTCTCCCCTTTGAATTTAATACTTGTTGATGTTTTCCGATACATACTGCTTATTATTCTAAGGAACAGTCCATTTATTCCTACACTCTCTAGTGTTTTTAGTAGGAATGGGTGCTGTATTTTGTCAAAAGCTTTTCCTGCATCTATTGATATGATAATATAATTTCTGATAGGTTTGTTGTTGATATAATTGATTATTCTAACAGTTTTCCTAATATTGAACCAACCCTGCTTTCCTGCAATGATTCCTACTTGGTCAAAATATATTATCTTAGTGATAACTTGTTGTAATCATTTTGCTAAGATTTTATTTAAGATTTTTGCATCTATATTCATCAGGAAGATAGGTCTACAATTTTCTTTCTCTGTTTTAACTCTTCCTGGTTTAAGTATCAGCACAATATTGGTTTCGTAGAAAGAGTTAGGCAGAGGTCTGTCTTTCCCTATTCTTCCAAAGTGTTTATATAGAATTGGAACCAATTGTTCCTTAAATGTTTGGTAGAATTCACTTGTGAATCCATCAGACCCTGGAGATTTTTTCTTAGGGAGTTCAATGATGATTTGTTGGATTTCTTTTTCTGAGACAGGGTTGTTTAGGTATTTAATCTCCTCTTCACTTAACCTGGACAACTTATATTCTTGTAAATATTTTTCCATTCACTTAGATTGTCAAATTTATTGCCATAGAGTTGGGCAAAATAATTTTAAATTATTACTTTAATTTCCTCCTCATTGGTAGTGAGTTCACCTTTTTAAATTATGTTCCTAGCATTTTAGTTTTCTTCTTTCTTTTTTTATACAAATTGACCAGAGGTTTATCAATTTAATTTTTTTTTCATAAAACCAACTCTTGGTTTTATTTATTAATTTAATAGATTTTGGTTCAATTTTATTAATATCTCCTTTAATTTTCAGAATTTCTAATTTGTAATTTAATTGGGGATTTTTAATTTGTTCTTTCTCTAATTTTTTTCTTGCATATTTAGTTCATTGTTTTCCTCTTTCTCTAATTTATTTATGTAAGTACTTAAAGCTATAATATATCCCCTGACCACCACTTTGAGTGAATACCATAGGTTTTGATGTGTTGATCAATTATTGCCATTATCTAGGATAAAATAATTAATTCTTGCTATAGTTTGTTGTTTGATCCACTCATTCTTTAAAATGAGGTTATTCAGCTTCCAATTAGTTCTGGGTCTATATCTCCCCGGCCCAATATTGCATATGATTTTTATTGCATTGTGATCTGAGCAAGATGCATTCACTATTTCTGCCTTTCTGCAGTTGAACATTAGCTTACTATTCCCTTGTACGTGGTCAATTTTTGTATAAGTGCCATGTATTAAATAGAAAAAGGCATATTCCTTTCTATCCACATTCAATTTCCTCCATAAGTCTATCATATCTAGTTTTTCTAACAATCTATCTACCTCCCTTAATTTCTTTTTTGTTTATTTTATGATTTGATTTATCTAGATCTGAGAGCAGGAGGTTGAGGTCTCCAAGTCATATAGTTTTGCTGTCTATATCTTCCTGTAGTTCTTTCAGCTTCTCCTCTAAGAATTTGATTGTTGTACTATTGGGTGAATATATATTTAGTAATGAAAACACATTATTGTCTATGGTACCTTTTAGGAGGATATAGTTTCCTTCCTTATCTCCTTTAATGCTATTTATTTTTGCAGCTGATTTGTCTGGGATAAGGATTGCTACCCCTGCTTTTTTCACTTCAGCTAAAGCAAAATATATTTTGCTCCAACCTCTTACCTTTGCTCTTTATATATCTCTCTGCCTCAAATGAGTTTCTTGTAAGCAGCATATTATAAAATTCTGGTTTTTTAATCCACTGTGCTATTCACTTATGTTTTAAGGGAGAGTTCATCCCATTCACACTCAAAGTTATAATTACTAACTCTTTATTGCCCTCCATGCTATCTTCCCTCTGTTTGTATTTTCCCCCTTCCCCCCTTATCCATATTCCCTAGTATTTTGTTTCTGAATACCACCCCGTGCAATGTGTTTGCCCTGCTATATACATCCCTCCCCTTTCTTTCCCCTTTCCCTTTTTCCCTTTCCCCCCTTCCCTTCCTTTCCTTCTGTTAGCTCCCCTTTTTTTCCTCCCCCTTCCTGTCTCCACCCCTCATCCCCTTTTCACCTTTTAATACTTGAAAGGTGAGATATTTTTTAAGTTAATTCAGTATATGTATGTTAACTTTAAGCCAAGTCTGATGAGAGGAAGATTCAGGCATTTCTCATCTTCTCCCTTCTTCCCCTCTATTACCATAGGTCTTTTGTACCTCTTAATGTAATGATATTTACCCCCATTCAATCCCCTCCCTCCTCCTGTTTCTTTCCTGCCCTCTTTTTTAAGGAGGAGGTGTTTTTAAATCATTCTATCTGAGTCTTGGAAAATACTGAATATCCATCACTTCTAGCTAAGTATATATAAGTATATATAAGATATCTGGTTTTTTTCCTAAATTAAAGGGAATAGTCCTTGAACTTTGTTCATACTCCACAGCTCCTTATCTATCGAATACAGCTGGCACTCTCCTTTGCAGACAGCCCAAAATTGTCCCTGATAGTTGCACCAATGGAATGAGCAAGTCCTTCAAGGTTGATCATCACTCCCATGTTGCTGTTAGGGTATACAGTGTTTTTCTGGTTCTGCTCATCTCACTCAGCATCAGTTCATGCAAATCCCTCCAGGTTTGCCTGAAATTCTGTCCCTCCTGGTTTCTAATAGAGCAATAGTGTTCCATGATATACATATACCACACTTTGCTAAGCCATTCCCCCAATGTATGTTTTCAACAGCTACTTTGCCCTCTGGTTCCATGATATCAGGGCAATTTACCATTGCTAGATCCTGTAATATTAAGTCCAGGCTTTTATTCACTTCAATGTTTTCAGGAAATCCAATAATTCTCAGGTTGCCTCTCCTTGATCTATTCTCGAGGCCAGTGGTTTTGCTGATGAGGTATTTTACATTTTCTTCTATTTTTTCTATTTTTTGTTTTTCTTTAACAGGCTCTTGCTATTTCATGAAGTCATTAATTTCAGCAAACTCCATTCTTTTTTTTAGAGAGGAGTTTTCTTTTGCAACTCCTTATCCAATTGTTCAGTTCTACTTTTGAAAGAGCTTTCCATTTGACCAGTTGAGGTTTTGAGAGAATTATTTTCTTTTTGCATTTGCCCAATTGAGGATCTGAGATAATTATTCTCATTTTGTATTTGTCCAATTGTATTTTCCAATGATTTGTTTTCTTGTTGCAATGTGTTAATCTTCTCTTGGGTTTCTTTTCCCAAATTTTCCAATTGATTTTTACACTTATTCCTTATTTCTTAAGGAAGTCTTTCTTTGCTGGAGACTAGATCATATTCTCCTCAGAGGTTCTAGGTTTCTCTGAGTTAAGGTCTTTTCCTTCCAAGAATTTTTCTACGGATCCATCTTTTTGCTGACCTTTCTTCTTTTTGCTAAGACCTTGAGTTGGGGAGAGGCTGGTTCACAGAGGCTTCGTGTTGGGATCCCTAGAGGCTTTAATCACTGAGTTCAATATCTCCAATTTGCCAGTAGGGGTGCTAGAGGATTTGCTAACTGAATGTAATTTCTCTGCCTGGCCAGTAGGAGGTGCTGGTTACTTTCTCTAGCGTGTCAGTGACCTTGATTGAGGACTTCTCCCTTGGCCTGGAGGGATTCATTGAAGCTATTAAATACTTTTGTCTTTAATCAATGGTGGGCCTTACCCTGTGGTGAGGTCATCACTCTCCCTATTTTCAGCTGAATTGGTTCTTCTGCTCACACACCTGTGCCTGGGGCAGAAGTAGTATGTAATTGTGTTTGCTCTGGGAAGAGGCCTCAGTGGCAATGGAGGTGTGGACTCAGAGCCCCTCAGACCAGAGGAGCCCAGGGATAATATCCACATCTCTTCTGCACCAGAACTCTCACCCCAGCCCTGTTGGCATGCTCCAGATGGTCAGCACCATCACCAGTGTCTCTGCTCTCTAGTTCATCCAAGCCCCTGCAGTCTAGCCCCACAGCTGAACAAGCAGGTCCATTTCGCAGGCCCCCAGGCTCCTGGGCTCCAACCCTGCTGCTAATCAGGCTGATCTGTGGCTGATCCATATTCTATGCCCAAATTCACCCATGACTGCTGAATACAAATCCTGAGGAAGAAGTTCTTTCTCTGGGCTTTTCTTTCTTGGTTTTGTTGATTGGATTTCTGTTAAAAGGTTTGTTTCATATCATAGATGGGGAAAGATCAGGAGGCTTTAGAACTGTGCCTATCTTCTCTCTGCCATCTTGATTGGAGTCTGTGAATTCAGTTTTCCCTGGCATACCTGGTAACCACAGACCTTCTCTTAAACATAAATCAGGGCCCTGGAAAAAAGACAAACTGTTAGCTACTTAAACTAAGTGAGTGGGGCTCTAGAAAGCAAGTTTCTAGGAGGAACTCTCTTATGCCAGAGGACTATTGCTACAAAGCAGGGAGTAACATCCCAGGCCTAAATTTTGTTCCTTTATTACAAAATGATAGTCACTCCTAAAACAGTGAAGTTCATCGAACTGCCAATACAATTACTGGTCTTGTAGTCAGGAAGACTTGACTTCAAATTCAACCTCAGACACCTGACACTTAATAGCTATGTGACTTTGGGCAAGTCACTTAACCACAGGGGCCTCACCAAAAAACAAACCAGCCAAATCACTGGGCAGACAGGCTGAGAGACACAGAGAGAAAGTGAGGGAGAAAATGAGAGTTTGAGATCTCCCTTCATAAAACTAGTTAAAGCTCAAAGTATAGTAATCACTCAGTCTAGCCCCATCATTTTGCAAATGAAGAATCTAAGGTTTGAGAGCATCAAAAACTTAAAGTGTGAGGGAACTTTAGAGACCAGATAAAATGGCTCAACTAAAGTCACAGAACTAGGGGCGCATAAGATATTCAAGACCAGAGGTTCTTGTGTCAAATCCAATGTTCTTTCCACTAACTATGTTGCCTTTTCTATCCTTGCTTTTGGTCAAAGCTTCATGTGGTAAGATGGTGAGATGTCCAATAAAGTTTCTGTTAGTCTATTACTGTAGTTTTAAAGAGGAGAAGAAATAGAGGAAAGATAATTAATTTTATTGATATATAATCAGTGAGAAATTTCGCTTTTCATCTTCTATGATCTTTCTTTCAGCTAATGCCTTCATACAACCAAGCTGAAGACCATTTAAGGCTTACACTCTATAAGCTAAGGCTAAACTGAATCATTCCATGCACCATTCACTAAATATCCATTAAATGTCTCTTATGTGATGCTGGAAATATGTGTTCAATTGTATGACTCTATGACCATCTTTAGGTTTTCTTGGCAAATATACTGGAGTGTTTTACCAATTTCTTCTCCAACTCATTTTAAAGATGAATACATTGAGGCAAACAGGGTTAAATGAATTGCATACTGTCACACAGCTAGTAAACATTTTGGATGGCATTTTAATCCAGATTTTACTGATTTCAAGTCTTTTTTTCAATTTTAAAACTTTTTAAAGTTTTGAATTCCAAATCTATCCCTCCATCCCGTCCTCTCTCCATTACTTCTCTTCCCCTCCCTGAGATGGTAAGAAATCAGATATAGGTTATACATGTGTTATTCACGCATATATGTATGTATGTTTGTGTAGAGGATGGAAGGCCTTCCAATGATAGGAGTGCAGTTTGAAAGAATGAAGGAGAATGCAGCATGAGATAGGGAAATCATGAGTCTAATAGGTTTAGAAATGATGGGAAAATGGGGTCTCAATTTATCTGGAATACAATAGCAATGAAGCACTATAAATATCCCAAGTTTATCTGAGTACATGCTAATTAGGGCTGGTGGTACAGGGAAAGTTGTTCTGTGCCTCAATTGCAAGACATACACTGTTATCTCTTGGTCTAGAGACTCTTCTAACATGGTGTCTTACACTATAAGCTTATGGACCATATCCTCAGTTGGGCTCTCAATATTGCTCAACATGCCATCTTTTCAAAACTTCTTTCACTTTCACTTTCCATGGTATCTTTTCGAAACCTTTCCCTCTTTCTTCATACCTTTTAAATTCACCCTGACCCCACACATTTACAGACTAAGCTTATAACGACCCATTTCTAGTTTATATTTTGAAGTTTTATATTATATTCACATTTACAGTATTGTCAGCAAGCAACATTATATCATTAAATGTCTTTGATGCTTTCTATTTTTAATTTTTTACTTTTTTATTTAAATTTATTTTTATTCTCATTTTGTACAAATGTTTTTCTTTACATTAATAAAATATACTTGTTTACAAGTAAACAAAATACCCCTCCCCCCATGAACATAGATAGACTTGCTTGGGCAAAAAAGTAAAGGGGGGAGAAAAAAATTAAAATTAAAAAGAAAATAATAGTAATAATTGTAGGTATGGCCAGGTGGTGCAATGGACGAAGCACCAACCCTGGAGCCACGAGCACCTGAGTCCACATCCAGCCTCGTAAACCCAATAATCACCCAGCCATGTGACATGCAAGCCACCTGATCCACACTGCCCTGCAAAAACCAAAAAGAAGAAAAAAAAGACCCAAAATAAAATAAAATAGTAATAATAGTAGGGGTGGCTGGGTAGCAGACCTAGCATTGGTCCTTGAGCCAGGAGCACCTGGGTCCGAATCTGGCCCCAGACACCCAATGATCACCCTGCTATGTGGCCCCAGGCAGGCCTCCCAGCCCCACTTGCCCTGCACCCTCCACCAAACAATAATAACAAAAAAATGTGTTTCAGTCTTTGTTCCAACACCATCAACTCTGTCTTTAGTGGATCACATTCTTTATGGTAAGTCCATCACAAAAGTTACTTCCATATTTTTCCAACATTGCCATTGCTGATCACAACTCCCTCCTTTCTTATTTCTCCACTACCATGTACTATATTTTCTCTCCCCTTCCACTTTGACTCTGCTGTAGGGTTGCTGAGTGGCGCAGCAGACAGATCCCTGGTCCTGGGGCTAAGAAGCCCTGAGCCCCCATACCACCCCTTTGGCCCAGAATCCACCTGGCCCTATGGTCCTGGGCAGGCCATCCAATCCCAGCCCCTTGCAAGAAGTAAAAAAAGAAAATGTGTTATATCTGACCACTGTCCCCCCATGGTCCATCCTCTCCTCCTTTATTCACATCCCCACCCCTTCCCCCTGCTCCCCCCCCTCCTTCTTACTCCAGTTGTCTATACCCCATTGAGTATATTTGCTGTTTCCTCTCCTAGCCATCTCTGATGAGAGCAAAGGTTCCCTCATTCCCCCTTGCCTCCCCCCTTCCATATCATTGCAATAGCTCATTGTAATAAAAAAAATTCTTATTATGTGAAATAGCTTGGACTATTCCCTCTCTCCTTTTTCTTTCTCCCAGTCCATTTCCCTTTTTTTTCTTATTGACTCCATTTTTACACCATATTTTATATTTGAATTCAGCTTTCTCCTGTGCTTCAACTATAAAAGCTCCCTCTACCTGCTCTATTAACTGAGATGGTTCATATGAATATTATCAGTATCATTTTTCTATACATGCAGTTCATCCTCATTAAGTCCCTCATATTTCCCCCCTTTCCTCCAATCTCCATGCTTCACCTGAATCCTGTATCTGAAGATCAAACCTTCTATTCAGCTCTGGCCATTCCAAAAGGAACCTTTGAAATTCCCCTGGTTCATTGAAAGTCCATCTTTTTCCCTGGAAGAGAACATTCAGCTTTGCTAAGTAGTTCATTCTTGGCTGCATTCTAAGCTCTCTTGCCTTCTGGTATATTGTATTCCAAGCCCTACGAGCTTCCAATGTAGCTGCTGCTAAGTCTTGTGTGATCCTGAATGCAGCTCCACGATATCTGAACTGTGTCCTTCTGGCTGCTTGTAATATTTTCTCTTTGACTTGGGAATTCTGGAACTTGGCTATAATATTCCTGGGGTTTGGTTTTTTGGGATCTCTTTCTTGGGGGGATCGGTGGATTCTCTCCATTTCTATTTTGCCCTCTGCTTCTAGAATATCAGGGCAATTTTCCTGTAGTAATTCTTTGAAAATGATGTCAAGGCTCTTTTCCTGATCATAACTTTCAGGTATTTCAGTAATTTTCAAATTATCTTTCCTAAGTCTGTTTTCCATATCAGTTGTTTTTTCAATGAGATATTTCACATTTTCTTCTAATTTTTCATTTTTTTGGTTTTGAAGTACTGATTCCTGATTTCTGGTAAATTCATCAATCTCCCTGAATTCTATTCTTTGTCTGAAGGATTTATTCTCCTCAGAGAGTTTTCTTATCTCTTTTTCCATCTGGCCAATTTTGCTTTTTAAAGCATTCTTCTCCTCAATAACTTTTTGAACTGTTTTATCCATTTGACCTAAGCTGGTTTTTAGCATGCTATTTTCTTCAGCATTTTTTTGGATTTCCTTGACTAAGCTGCTGACTTCATTTTCATGTTTCCTGCATCTCTCTCCTTTCTTTTCCCAGTTTTTCTTCTAACTCCCTCATTTGATTTTCAAAGTCTTTTTTGAGCTCTATCATAGCCTGAGCCCAATTTCTGTTTTTCTTGGAGTCTTTAGATGCAGGAGCTTGTGCTTCCTCATCTTCAGACTGAGTATTTTGATCCTTCTTGGGCTCATTTGCAAAATATTTCTCAATGGTCTTCCTCTTGTTTCTTTGTTTGTTCATTTTCCCAGCCTAAGCCTGTTTTTTGGGGGTGGTTCCTGAGCTTTTGGGACACTCCCAGAAGGGTCTCAGTGTGTGAGGTTCTGTCCTCCCTCCTGGTCTGTGAATGACCATAAGCGCCCCCCTTTGCCATGGGGCCCAGGTGGGGGGTGGGGGCCCCTGCTGTTCTATGGCGGGGCCTAGACTGAGATCAGGATCTGAATGTGGTCAGAGCTCCAGAGTCCTGTTCCAGGGGCAGAGGACAGAGCTCTGCAGTCTCTCTTCACTCCCCTCCCTCAGCTCAATGGGCTCATGCCCTGGGGGCTCCTGCTTACTGGCTCCACCTGCTTCTGTTTCCTGGTCTAGGCTGCTGAAAGACCAGGCTGCTGCCTGTGTGCCCTGAGGGCTGGGCTCCATGTGCTTGCTCTGGCAGAGGTCCCCTGCTGTTCCCCCACTTTGTGCTGGTGCGCCCCGGGGTGCAGCTCAGGAGACTCCCCACAGCTCCCAGCACCCTGGGGCTGCCTCCGTGAGGCTGAAATTCTTTGGCACTGGCGGGCCACCCCTCTGGTAGGCCGCCCCTCTGACCCCGGGGAGCAGAGCCTTTCTGCTCTTTTCCAGGGTACCTTGAGTAGGAGAACTGCCTCACTGGGTCCCTTTGTGGGTTCTGTCTCTTGAAAGTTTAGTTAGAGTCCTTAGTTTATGAGTTTTTATCAGAGAGCTCCTAAGACTTGAACCCTTCATGTCGCCATCTTGGCTCCACCCCCCCTCTTTTTTATGCTTTCTAATGAAAATTTCTCCCTAACCCTAATTTCTCAATTTTCCTTTTTCACTTTTTAATCTCTAATCATTTTTTCCTCCTTCAATCCTCCTTAAGAGAATGACCATACATTTTATTCATGTAAATTACTGTCTAATTAGTAAAATCAACTTTCATAATATTCAGTAAAAGTCTAGATGATTTATTACTTACATATACAAAGAAATGCTAGATTTCAATAGTTATCTAGATAGAAAGAAAGAGGGATGAAGGAGAGAGAGAGAAAATTTATATAATAAATATTACACAATGTTTTCAAACCTTCTCAGTTTTTCTTTGCTTCCTTGTTGGTTTTCTTTTGTTTTCTATTGTGTATTTTTACTTTATTTTTTTCCCTTCCCTCCACTTTCTCATCCTAAAGAAAGTTACAATTAAGTGTATATATATATAAACTTATAGAGAGATATTGATAAATATACATATATAGTATACACATATGCACTTAAATATATATGTTATAATATATATGTTATATATATATTATATATATATATATATATATATATAATATGTTTACTTCCCCCTATCATCTGTTTCTTTGAAGATGGAGAGCATCTTCCTTCAAAAATCAAAATGTTTCCATGTTTTTCCTAAATCAATCTGCTAATTATTTCCTACACTACAGTAATATTCTTTTCTGGATTCAAATAACATCTTCTTTGGTAGGAACTTTGACATTAATTTGCATATTTATGATAGTCAGAATGACTTGGTTGCTTATAGTTGTTATAATGACAATGTTGTTATTCCTGTATACAATGTTGCTAAAACATGATTGATATGGATAGATATTTAACCATGGTCATATATGTATAATCCACATTAGATTACATCCTGTCAGGGAGAGGGGGAAGGGAAGGAAGGGGGGGAGGGAGGAAAAATATGAAACTCAAAACCTTATAAAAATGATTGTTGAAAACTACCTTTGCATGTAGTTGGAAAAATAAATAAAGTATTTTAAAAAAAGAAAATAATGTTAAAATGGACTTTTATGATTAGTAGTTTGGAATTGGTAAAATAACTGTACACATATTTTCCTGAATGTTATCTGGTCCAATATCTTTCTCTCCCTGATGTCAAGGAATTTACATTTATAGAAGATAACATGTACAATAAATCAAAATAAATATCAGGTAATTAGGGAGGACAGACTATAGTAGTTGGGGAAAACAGTAAAAATTTTAGGCAAGAGATGATAATTGGCCTTAATCTTTAAAGGAAGTGAAAGATTCTGTGAGGTGGCAGTAAGGAATCATGAAAGATGGCAAACCAAAAATACAGAGACAAAGGAAGTGTCTTATGAGAGGAACCGAAGAAATGAACTAATCATGACATCTGCACATCTTTCATTTCCTGTTCCATTTCCCCTACTCTAGTTTACTCAAAGACAAGGTTATCTATAATTACTCAAATTCAGGAATAAATAAATATAAATATATAATTGCTATAATAATAATAATAAAATATAAATAAATAAAGTAATTCAGCAAGGTCTGGAAGATTACCTCTCCGAGACATCATTATGCTATTCAATGTTTTGTTCCTTTTAGAAACCAAGAAGGAAATAAGAAAGGTACACAACTGACTAGGCTATATTCAAAATAAGTTTGTCATATCTTCACTCCCCCACATCCTTCTTTTTGTTCTACCCAAAAAATGCTAATAGAAAGAGACTTCTTCTCTTACTCCTCCACTTCTGCCCACAAAGATAATGAGGTTTCATGAAGTTTTCCTGCATTTGGAAAAGAGATTGCAATTTTGAGGATGTTGAATATTCATCTCTTTCTCTCCTTTCAAATTTACTATGATACTGGAAAAAGATAGACCTAGATTATTTAAGCCCTGTCTCTGATGCCTACCAGTTGTGTGATCCTCAGAAGTCTTTTCATCTCTCAGTGTTCTTGGCAACTCTCAAAGATTAAAAATTTTAGATAAGGGCCTCTAAGCACATTATATCAATGGTCACTGGTGTACCCACATCCTGCAGAGGGAATGATTCACATTTGTGAAAGTTCTGGCATAAGTGATAAGGCACAAAGATCTTGGATTTGGAAGGAGCCATCCCTCCTTACTAGTCCTCCTGGGCATATGTGTGATTAATGGTTTTAGTTTGGATTCACACTTAACAGTAAGACACACTCCAGAAGGGGAAAAATACAAAGTAGTTTATTATTATTATTACTATTATTATTATTATTATAATACATTATTATTATTACAATACATTACAATTATTACAATACATTATTACAAAGATAAAGTCAAAGGAAACTTGCAACAACAATAAGTAATATTTCCTAAGAGGATTATAAGTGTAATAAATGTAATTAAGATAATGAAAGAGATAAGAAACATTATCAAAGATAATCAAAAGAGATAGGAAATTTTTACCAATCAGACAATCAAACAGGATCTAGGAAGCACCAATTATAAAACATCAGGCTGGGAGATCCTCACTTTCAAGCAACTTCTTTCATAGTCCAGATCAGAAAGAGTCCCAGGCAGAACATCCTCACCATAGGTGAGATTCCAAAGGGGTATGAGCAAGGCTTGTGTAATTATAGGACCCTGAACAAAGAAGGCATGGTGACAAGTATCTATGTGACTCTGGACTCAAAAGATCCATCCTAAAAGTGGTCAAGTTTCCCAATTATAGCTAAAATTGTATGAATGTTTTACTGCAAGATTATCATACCCCTAACTTATTCTCCTATTTTTGTTTAGGTCATATAGGGAAATAGAAGAGCTTCATAGATTAATCATTCATTCAGCCTTAAGATCTGGCATATTTATGGTATAGGCCCTGAACACTTTAGGGGGTAAATTCATTATATCTATAGTTTTCATTTTATAAAACATATAATAGTTACATATACATAATAATTAAAATAATGGCAAAGATTAGCAAAGGATTAACTAATGCTGAAAAGTATTTTTGAGCAGGAGATTAAATAGGAAATCATACCAATGATGATTAGGATCAGATATCACTAAATGAGATGTACCTAATAATTTGCCAGCTGTTATGTGTTTATAGTCGATGTTCATTGAGCACTAAACTACTTGCCCTGCAGATTTCAAATCAGTTTGATTACTTGATACTAAACAAATATGCCAAGCAGATACTTCATATAGCATAGAGAAATTGGATACAGGATATAAAATTGTCACACAGATTAGAGGAATGTTTCAATAAGCAGGGCTACAACTTCCTTGTAGCCATTCCACATATAAATCCATTATTACAAGTCTTACAATCATCCAGAACATAAGTAAAATTATTAGTCTCTATATTGTCCTATAATATGGGGAGAGCAAAATAAGAATGCATAACATATGGTATAACATGGGAATGACACATTACTGTGCCAGATTTTACTTTGTAATGAATTAATGTGCTGGTATATGAATTCCTAGTACATATAAGGTTTTCTTTATGTACCAAGACTCAGTGATACTTTGGTATGTATGCTGAGAAGGTAGTTTGCCACAATTGCACACTTCCCTATGACTGCAATCTTTGCAGGTTTTCCTTTTGTACAAGGCGATGGATATTCTGCAATGAACACTGGGTCCATTTAAACAAGATAGATATGTTAGTATTTATATGTAAACTGGCCAAAGTTGAAACATTAAACAAGGTAGGATCATTGTGGGTAGTCATTGAGCATTTATAGTCAAGGCCTGACCAACATCTTGGCCAGCACTGTGCAGTCTGCTAGCCAAGGTCTTAAGATCTACTGAATTGACTATACCTGCACCAGTTCCTCTTCCATCAAGAAGAGTATCATTCCAAGCTCTTTTCCTTCAGTTGGTTCTACAGTTGCTTTAGAAAGTGTGAAACTAATATTGTAAATAAATATATACTTATGATAATCTTGAGTCACATTAATACAACTCTTAGGTATTCTTACTATAGCTGGTTCATATGGTTTTGGAGAATCTCTTGGTATTGTTCATATATAATTAACCTATTAGGAAGATTGATTATATATTATACCCCATACACTAAGACTTTGACTGGTAAAGCTATCAGAGGTTCTGTTTAAAAAAGGGGGGTCATTGGATTGCATATATTGTTCTTTAGAGTGTTAAACTTGCTTTCTAGGATAGGGAAGAGGGAAAAATAAGTTACATTACAATAGATAAGGGAAAGAAACATCAGACAATATAACTCAATTAAGACCAGTTTCAGCTACCATACAATGACCATAAATTGAATCATATCCTTTCCATAGTTTTAAATTTGCATGGTTTATAGTAGTATTGGTAATGATGCAATCAATTTTAGCAAGGTAGATATGATTATCTTGCTGTCTGGCTTTACTACTGTTCCTCCATCCAAAGTGTAAAGTGTTGTTGGTTGATAGCATGATTCCATGAGTGGTAGCAGGGTCTGGCAGAAGTTGTATCCCCAGAGTCTAATTGAATCCAGGGATGGGAGCCACAGTTAGGATCAATAATCCTGGAAAATAAGAAGACATGGGTTAGTGGGACAACATACAAGTCATCATCTCCTGTAAAACAAACCCATACTGTGTTATTTTCCCCCAGCCACAATTTCTGCAGCCTTAGGTTTAGCTATAGGTTTACTTTTAACCCATGCTTTAGATCCCATTTTCATATTTGTAGAACCAAATCCTCCTCCTCTGGTGCTAGAGGAACCTGGTTTATCTACTTTGACTCACTCTGAATTTATACAGGAGATAATGACTAGTTGGGCTATTCATTTTCCTTCGATCATATGATAGGGTTCAAAGTCCAAATTCTGCAGAATCACTTTAATTTTACCAACATAGGCAGAGTCAATTATAACTGCCATAACATACATTCCCCAGTTGCTAAGCTAGAGTGAGGCAGAATGTGTCCACAATAACCAGGGGCAATCTTTATGCCTAATCCAGTATTACAAATATTGATATGTTGGGGGTTGATCCACAGAGCTTCCAATGTGATATGATCATAGCACACTGATCCAGTGGTTCCATGATGGGGCATTTGAGCACAGGGATCTAAAATCCACCATTTTGTTGCCTGAGTAGCACTAGCTTATACTAAGATTTGCAGATTTGGGGTCATCATTCTAGACAAAGCAGTTGCCCCAGTGGCCTGTTGTTTAACTGATGCAGTGCCTCAAATAAATTAGCTTTCCAATTGCTATAAGAATTGTTACCTAACTTTTTCAGTCTTTCCTTTAAAAATCCAGTCATTCTTTCAATCAATCCTGCAGCTTGTGGATAATAATGGATGTGTTATATTCATTCTATATTATGTTGTTTACAATATAAATCTATTTCTTTATTTATGAAATGTGATTCATTATCACTTTGTATTTGCAAAGGAGGTCCATAACATAAAGTAATGATATCTAAGGTTCGACAAGTATTATATTGGGTGGCTCATTTATATGGACAAGCTGTCAAGACTCCTGAGTAGGTGTCTGCACAAGTACATATGTATTGACATCCCTTACTAATAGGGAGAAGCCCAATATAATTAATTTGTCAGATTTGAACTGGCATTGTCCTTCTTTTCAGTTCTCCTACAATGGTCTTAGGAACCTGTTTTTCTTTAAATAACTGACGTAATTCAGGTTTATCAGTAACCTGCATTATTAGGGAGAGGGCAATGAGACTCCTCTATCCAGTGCCTACCTTTGTGTAGCTTGGGGGCCAAAATGTACAGCTGTGATGTGAATCCATAGTGCTAAGGCTACTTCACCATCACTTATTTGAATAGAATCTTCTTTATTGTGCATTAGCAATTTTGGCAAGGCCCTCCATGTGTGCATTGTCCTCATGTTCCTTGGTGTTCACCGATGTGTGGGCATCTATATGGAAAACTGACACATTAGTATTTTGCATAATATCCCATTTATCTATACACATTTGTTTTCCCCACATGTCTCTTCCATAAGTTTTCAAATTTTTTGAATGCCAAGTTGGCATCCAAATAGTTAAGTCAATAGCTATGGCCCAGGAATCTGTAAAGATGGGATATTGTTCCCCCTTCTCCTGCTTCCATGCTTGGTATGCAGCCATCAGTCCTGCCCACTGACAGCTGCCTCCCTTGCTTGTACTTTCTAAAGTAATTTTAATTACTGGATTATGTTCTATGGCCTTCCAATAGCTAATTGGTCCTAAATATTAACAAAGTCATCCATGAACTAAGTGTTTCTTCTGTTCAGGACTCAAGGCATCAAATCCTTGATTCCATTTGACTGGTGACATGACCTTCTGAGGGGGAGTGGTTAGTGGAGACTGTACTGAGCTTAATTCAGTTACTTTCTCATGCTGGGTAGAGACACCAGATTTTTCTTGTTTAGCTCTGTTCTGTATGTATCATTTGTTTTTGATTAAACTGGACCCTTGTGCATATCCTATCTTATGAAAGACTGGAGTCCCCAATATATAGCTCATAATAGGTATTTGGGCCCTTAATGTAATTATGATTAAAAGTAAAGTGTTCAGTTTCTACTAATGGTCAATATGTAGCCAGCAATTGTTGTTCAAAAAGAGTATAATTCTCTTGGGGCATCTAGGTGGTGCAGTGGATAGAGCACTGGCCCTGAAGTCAGGAGTATCTGAGTTCAAATCTGGCCTCAGACACTTAATAATTACCTAGCTGTGTGGCCTTGGGCAAGTCACTTAATGCCATTTGTCTTGAAAAAAACTAAAAAACAAAAAAAGAGAAAGTATAATTCTCCCCTGCAGGTAGCAGTCTAATGTAAAATTCTTAAAATTGCCCAAGTCTCTTTTAAAGATACACCTCAATTTAGTACAAATCTGGGTTTCACAATCCCAGAAGAAATCCCATGGTTTATGAGTTGATTCATAGCTCTCTCTACTCTTTCTTGTTTTAAAAAAAAGTGATTTATTTAAGTCAATGGAATTAAGTGACTTGTCCAAGGTCACACAGCTAGGTCTGAGGCCAACTTTGAACTGAGGTCTTCCTGACTTCAAGGCCAGTGCCCTTTTCTAATTTTCCATTGATTTTAAATCAATTTTCAAAGCTTCTGAAACCAATATTTTTATTTATGCAAAGTCAAACCTGCTTCTTTCTACATGCTTTAACTAACTTCCACAAATTTGATAACGTTCAAAAAACTGAACCTTCTAATATTCTAATATACCTCTTCATTTTTCCTTGCAACCCTTTTATTATTCTCTTCACAGGTCTTTTAAAACCAGTATTCAAACTGCACAAATTGCATTTTCCCTTAATATACTGCATATTTCAGACTGTATTCACCCTCCCTTTTTTTTTATTTTAGAACATACTCTTCTTGACCAGATCCATTGACTTATTTAAAATTTACAGCTAAATAGGCATAGTTCTATTTTCAAGCCCTTTGGCAAGATTCCTCTATGTCCCTGATTCTACCACATACCTAAATTTTTACAGATTGTGATGGTCCTTGTGCTTTAGCAAGAATTAATTTTCTATCAGGAAAATTTAAAGTTATTCCCCTTAAAATGTCAATTCCTAATATGTACTTGGAAGAATGGGAACAAATCACCACTGAGAACTTTTTTGGGGGTAATTGGCTTATCTTCATCATTATTTTAAACTTGTTTTGCCTAAATTTCTTTTGCTCTCAAGTCTTCAATTGTAATGGACATTCCATTTCTAAATTAACTGGGATTGCCATATCTCAAGGAGGACTCCTTCCCAGAATCAATAAGCACTTTGGTAACAATTGCATATCCATTTTTTCCAATAGTTAACCTTATGTGAGATTGGTAATTCCTCTGTCTGATCTCCATTACTGGGGTTTGGCTCCATCAACTATTCTCTTTAGGTTTTTTTTTTTTTGGCAAGGCAATGGGGTTAAGTGACTTGCCCAAGGCCACACAGTAGGCAATTATTAAGTGTCTGAAGTCGGATTTGAACTCAGGTACTCCTGACTCCAAGGCCAGTGCTCTATCCACTGTGCCACCTAGCTGCCTCAACTACTCTCTTTAAGACGTTTCTGATATAGGTGTAGGGCGGATTGTTGGGAGCCAGAGTCTCTAAGCTGTTTGACACAGTCACGGCAAGAAGACTCATTTTGCCAACTCTATCCCTCCTGTCAGGTTCTAAGGACCCCGTGGAGGCTGGACCCCTGCAGAGGATGCCAATGAAGTGGCCCTAATATCCCTATTTCTACTTTCTTGTACTCCTTTCTTTTCTTTATTCATCCTGAACAAGTCAGAGTAGGGAGCTCATCAATCTTCAATCTTATTCTGATCCACTCCTGCTCATAGCAGGGCATTAAATCTTTTCAGGACATTCTATTTCTGTACTTATCTTGAGACTGACAGTAGCATGTTCACCACTCTTATTTTGAGATTTATTGCTATCAGTATACTGGCAGTTGTCTGAGTTCTCTAATTTGGAGATTTTATCCAAAACTTCTACCAGAGGCTTGCTTGCTTCACTAAGCAACAATGTCATTATCAACTATTTTGTATGAGAATGGGGAGGTGTTCTCTTCCCTAGGGTATTATGGTGGGGAACTCCAACTGAAGTCAAATCCTATGTGTCTGCATTCCTTTCCATCCCCATCCCCTTTTGCCTCCTTTTCTCATACTTAAACTGAGCCTCTCTGAGAGCTCTTCTCAGCTACACTTTGATAATTGCTTACCTGATCTCCTAAAATAAAGTACTGGGAGGTAGCTGGGTTGCACAGTGGATAGAACACTGGCCTGGAGTCAAGAGGACCTGAGTTCAAATCTACCTTTAGACATTTAATAATTGCCTAGCTATGTGGCCTTAGGCAAGTCACTTAACCCTATTGCCTTAAATTAAAAAAAATATTAAAATAAAGTTCTATCATTGTAACATAGACAATTTACTTTGCATTTTATTTAATTCCTTTTCCAGATTCACCTTTTCTTCCACAGTCTTATCTCTCTAGTCCTGCATTTTATAATAGGCTATTAATAGTGCCCATCCTCTTTTACAGAAGCTGGCCATTTCCTTCCCTTTCTCTAAAGGAATTTTTAAAAACAAATTGTCACTTGTAAAAGTTGTCTTATCAAGCACCAGTTTCATAGCCCACACCTTTGCTAAGGAAGAGTGAGGCGAATCTTCTCACCCCTGGCTATCTTGTTCAAGTTACTTAATTCTTGAATTCCTTTTTAGGAATGGCCTGTGAATCCTGATTGTGACACCAATTTGTGTAATTAATGGGTTCCTTTGGATTCTCACCTCCAGTAGGGCATACTCTAGAAGGGGGAAAAAATGACAACAAAGGTAACTCAAAGGAAGTTTGCAACAACAATTACTAATGATTCCTAAGAGGATTATAACTGTAACAAATGCAATTAAGGTAATAAAAGGGATAGGAAACATTATTAAAGATTATCAAAAGAGATAGGAAGTTTTTACCAGTCAATCAAACAGGATCTGGAAAGCTCCAACTATGAAACATCAGGTTGGGGAATCCCAACTTTCAAGCAACTTCTCTCACAGTCCAGATCAGAAGAATCCCAGGTAGAACATCTTCTCCTTGGGTAATTCCATTTCTTTGAAGGATATGTTGGAAACAGCTTTTCAGGTCATGGTTTTTGATAGTACAATTATAGTTTTAAAAAACCTTTGCAAGGTATATTCTTGAAGTGTTGACTCTTGATCCAGAGTCCCCTTGAAGGCTTTGCTACTTGAGTTTGGTTCTGCCTATGAGGAATCATTATTCACACTTGGGAAAGCAATGATGGAAACAAAAGAAAATTTTATTAAAAGAAGTTATAACACATAGGAAGGGATAGGGAGAGAGAGAGAGATAAAAGAACAGCCAAGCAACATTGACTGGCCAATAGATCAGAGAAGACTGCAGCCCTGAGCAGGAGTCCAACCCAGGTTCTTATGTCTTGTCTCTCATCCAGAGGGCAAAAGGTGAACTCCCTTTCTTTTACTGGGCTGAATTAGGTAGAAGGTGAAGCCTAAGGATATCAGGATACAAATTTTACATCAAGAATGGGTATCTCCACCCCATTTAATAAGATTAGCAGCCTTTAAGATTCCAAATTTTGTTTCTGTTACAACCACAATTCTCTTTATCTTTTCCTTGGTAGCCAATTTATATCTCAAGAGTAGGTGGTAGTCAATTTACATCACCACCCACTTTCTACATTCACACTTCTCTTCATCTTTCCCCTGCATTGTTATGACCAAGTTCATATTTCTCTAAGCTCATTCTGAGGATGAAGACCTCTTAGAAGGTCTTTTTTGAGGGTATCCCTAAAAATGGTCATAAATCAAAATGTAATAGTACCAGTGCTGATACAACTAAATTATGACCTTAAATTATTCTGCCATTGGTCTTAATTTGGATTGCTCTAAAAAAAAGAGAATTAAAACTATAGACATCTAACTTTCAACCTCTGGTTTGTAGACATTCCTGTTTTTCTTTTTTCTTTTCTACCATAAGCTTGTCTTAGTTCTCTGTTGTAAGACCCTGAGTGTCAAAACCTGTGAACTTTTGCCTAAATTCTGTTCCTAAGTCTCTGCCTGGTCAGCTTTCTGAGTTTCTTCCTAGTCAGCTTCTGGGTGGGGGGGCTTCCCCGAGGACCTGCATCCAATAAGAACACGCCACACCATCTCAAGACAATCAGCAGGCAGATGCTTGAAACTCCCCTACTGAACCATATATAAGGTCTCTCCTCACTTTACTCAGGGTTGCAGTATCCTAGCCCTGTCCTAGGATGGAACCCTAGCTCGAGCTAGAGCTAGTCTAATAAACCCTTGCTATTGCATCTCCATTGTGTTGAGTGCCTCTTTTCCGTAATTGGGGACTTTTCTTGGACCTTAACACTGTCGCTGCCACTCAACTTCACTGCTGCCCTACTGCTATTACTTCACCCCCCCCCCCAACTGTGCAACTGCTGCCCTCCCCTCAGTCCTTCCCCAGCCTGGACACCACCCTGCCTGTGGTGGTTCCAATTAAGGACTAGAAGGAAAAATAAATATAATTTTTTGATTTGAAAATGGAATAAATTAGTTAATAACTTTTTAATCTATTAACAGAGTTTTGGATGAACCAAAACTGTACTTTTTTTTTTTAGGTTTTTTAAATTTTTTTGGCAAGGCAGTGGGGTTAAGTGGCTTGCCCAAGATCACACAGCTAGGTAATTCTTAAGTGTCTGAGGTCGGATTTGAACTCAGATTCTCTGGAAACCAGGGCAGGTACACTATCCACTGGGCAACCTAGCCACACCCAGAACTGCACTCTTGTGTTTCAAAGAGAACATAAATCAAGAATGTCTTCTAGACATTTTTATAATTATTTAAAACATCTTAATGGACTTTTTAAAAAGGGATTTGGCCCAGAAGCTTCTTGCTATATTGGGACTAGGAATGGAGAGGGAGAATGAGAGATTCGGAAGTTTTTGATCTCCTAGAGAAAACCTGAATTTTGTGATATGTAGATTTATGAAGAGAATCCACTGGATTTGGGAAAGTAAGGTTCTAGTAAAGCCAAAGTGTTTAACAATATGGCTGAAATGTAAAGAAAATTGGGGTAATCTGAGTAATGGGTTTGAAAGATTAGGAAAGAGAAATAAATGATTGAGCAAAAACATAGAAGGCAGATAGAAAGGTTTAGGGGCAAAAGTTTGGGCACACAGCAGGGAAGTAGCAGCAAGTCCATGTGCTCCAAGCCCCTCCTTTGCCTGGAGAGCTGTTTTGGGTGTCCTTCTTCCAACTTCAGGTAGCTTAAGCATGTTGATAAGTTGTGAGAAAGTTAGACTTTAAGTAGAAAGATTGAAAATGAGAATTTTACAGTTTGATTTGAAGGTTAATAGACAAAGTTATAATGAGTTAGAAGGAATCAAAATACACTTACACAAAAATTGACCATGTACTAGGGCATCAAAACCTAATAATTAGTTTCAGAAAGGCAGAAATAGTGAATACATCTTTCTCAGATAATAATGCAATAAAAATCATATGCAATATTGGGTCAGGGAGATATAGACCCAAAACTAATTGGAACCTAAATAACCTCATTTTAATGACTAAGTGATCAAACAACAAATTATAGAAAGATTAAATTATCTCACACTAGTTAATGACAATGACGAAACAGCATACCAAAACACTCATACCATACACTCAAGGTCGCTGTTAGTGGATATAGTATATTTTTAAATGCTTATATAAATAGATTAGAGAAAGAGGAAATCAATGAACTAAACACAACTAAAAATGTTAAAGAACAAATTACAAACCCCCAATTAAGTACCAAATTAGAAATTCTAAAAATTAAAAGAGAAATTAATAAAATTGAAAACAAGAAAACTATTGAACTAATAAATAAAACTGAGCTGGTTTTATGAAAAAAACAATAAAATTGATAAAACTTTGGTTAATTTGATTAAAAAAAAGAAGAAAACCAAAATGCTAGGATCATAAATGAAAAAGGTTGACTCACCAGTAATAAGGAGGAAATTCACTTAGATTATCAAATTTAATGGCATAGAGTTGGGCAAAATAATTAAAGTAACAATTGCAATTATTTTGCCCAACTCTATGCCATTAAATTTGATAATCTAAGTGAAATGGATAAATATTTACAAAAATATAAGTTGTCCAGGTTAAATTAAAAGGAAGTTAAATACATTAATAACCCTAACTCAGAAAAAGAAATTCAACAAGCCATAATTGAACTTGCTAAGACAGTCTGAGAATCTGAGTTCAAATCCTACCTCAGACATTTAAGAATTACCTAGCTGTGTGGCGTTGGGCAAGTCACTTAACCCCACTGCCTTGCAAAAAAACTAAAAAAACCTAAAAAAAAAAAGAGTGCAGTTCTGGTCCATCCAAAACTTTGTTAATAGATTGCAAAATGATTAACTAAGATTTTTCCAGATCAAACATTTAAGGAACAATTGGTTCAAATTCTGTATAAAATCTTTGGAAAAACAGGTGAAGACAGAACTCTACTTAACTCTTTCTATGATACCAAATATTGTGCTGATACCTAAAGCAGGAAGATTAAAACAGAGAAAGAAAATTATAGACATATCTCCCTGATGAATATAGATGCAAAAATCTTTTATAAAATCTTAGCAAAATGATTACAAGCTTTCACTAGTATAATACATTATGACCAAGTTGGATTTATCCCAGGAATGCAGGATTGGTTCAATGTTAGGAAAAATGTTAGTGTAATTTATCAATAACAAACCTATCAGAAATCATATGGTTATATCAATATATGCAGAAAAAACTTTTGACAAAATACAGCATCTATTCCTACTAATATTGCTAGAGAGCATTGGAATAAATGTATTGTTCCTTAGAAAGATAAGCAGTTCCTATCTGAAACCATCAGCATGCATTATATACAGTGGAGATAGGCTAGAGGCATTCCCAATAAGATCAGGGTTGAAACAAGGATGTCCATTATCATCACTACTATTCAACATTGTACTAGAAATGTTAGCTTTAGTAATAAGAGAAGAAATAGAAATTGAAAGAATTAGAATTGGGAACGAAGAGACAAAACTCTAACTCTTTCTAAATGACATGGTGGCATACCTAGAGAATCCCCCAAAATCATCTAAATAACTACTAGAAATAATTACCAATTTTAGCCAAGTAGTAAGATATAAAATAAACCCTCATAAATCCTCAACATTTCTATATATGACTAGCAAAAGGCAGCAGAAAGAGCTAGAAAGAGAAACCCCATTCAAAGTAATTTCAGAAAATATAAACTACTTGGGAGTCTACCTGCCAAGGCAGACTCAGAAACTTTCTGAAAACAATTAGAAAATACTTCTCACAGAAATAAAATCAAATTTAAGTAACTAGCCAAATATCAACTGCTCCATAGATAGGCCAAGCTAATATAATAAAAATGACAATTCTAAAATTCATGTGGAGAAATAAAAAGTCTAGAATTTCCAGGGATTCAATGAAAAAAAGGAGCAAAAGAAGGTAGTCTAGCCCTACCAGATCTAAAGTTATATTATAAAGCATCAGTCTTCAAAACTGTCTGGTATTGGTTAAGAAATAGAGTGGTAGATCAGTGGATTAGACTAGGTGCAATAGCAGGAAATGAGTATAATAATCTGCTGTTTGATAAACCCAAGAGTTCACCTATTGGGATAAAAACTCTCTCTTCAATTAAAATTGTTGGGGAAAATTGGTAGTTTGGCAGAAACTTGGATTACATCAACATTTCACACCCTATACAAAAATAAGATCAAAATGGATACAAGATTTAGACATAAAAAAGAATATTATAAGCAAACTAGGAGATCAAGGATTAGTGTACCTGTCAGATCTATGGAAAGGGAAGAGATGGAGAACATCATTTAAAAAAATTAGATAATTTTGATTATATTAAATTAAAAAGTTTTGCACAGACAAAACCACTCTAGCCAAGATCAAAAGAAATGAGGTAAATTGGGAAACAATTTTATAACTAGTATTTCTGACAAAGGACTAATTTCTAAAATATATTGAGAACAAAGTCAAATTTATTAAAATGCAAGCGATTCCCCAATTGACAAATGGTCAAAAGATATGTGGAGGAAATTTATAGATGAGGAAATCAAAGTGATCCATAGTCATATGAAAAATTGCTCTAAATCGTTGTTCATTAGAGAAATGCAAATTGAAGCATCTCTGAGGTATCACCTCATACCTCTCAGACTGGCCAATATGACCAGAAAGGACAATGATCAATGTTGGAAGGAATGTGGGAAATCTGGGACACTAATACATTTTTGGTGGATCTATGAACTCATCCAACCTTTCTGGAGAGCAATTGGGAATTACACCCAAAGGGCAACAAAAATGTCATACCCTTTGATCCAGCTGTGCCACTACTGGGTCTATACCCTGAAGAGATCATGAAAAAGGGTAACAACATCACTTGTACAAAAATATTCATAGCAGCTCTGTTTGTGTTGGCAAAGAAATGGAAATTGAGGGAATGTCCTTCAATTGGGGAATGGCTTAATAAACTGTGGTATATGTATATCATGGAACACTATTATTCTATTAGAAATCAGGAGGGATGGGAATTCATGGAAGCCTGGAGGAATCTGCATGAACTGATGCTGAGAGAGATGAGCAGAACCAGAAGAACATTCTACACCCTAACAATATCATGTAGGTGATGATCAATCTTGATGGAATTGCTCATTCCATCAGTGTAAGAATCAGGCACAATTTGGGGGTATGTGCAATGGAGAATACTATCTGTATCTAGAGAAAGAATTGTGGAGTTTGAACAAAGATCAAAGACTATTACCTTTAATTTAAAAAACCCGTTATTATATAATTTTGCTATCTCATACATTATTTTTTTCCTTAAGGATACAATTTACAATTTCTTTCTTATCACATTCAACTTAGATCAATGTATATCATGGAAATAATGTAAAGACTAACAACTAACAGACTGCCTAATGTAGGGAGTGGGGGGGGAGGGAAGCGAGATTAGGGCAAAAATAATAATATTATAAATAAATCAATAAATAACAAAAAAAAGGAATCAAAATAGAGGGTACTATATGATTCAAGCCTCTTTTGGCAGTAAATGAGCTGGAGAATAATGAAGTCCAAGGTATGAAATGCTTGAATAGTCCTCATGCAAAATATAATACTGGGTTTTCTATATAACATTTGGAAAATTGATCCAGCTATAATTGAATTTATTCTGGTCTCATTTCAAATGTAAATACTTCTTTTTCTCCTTCTCCTCCTCCTTTCTTCTTCTTTTCTTCTTCTCTTCTGTTTTTGCTTCTGTTTCTTCCTTCTTCTTCTACTATATTAGCAAACTTTTTGTTTGTGTGATTTTAAACCAAGTAGCACAGATTGTGCATAGGGATAATGCCTAACATTAATTTGAAATTTTATTTTATTAGAAAATTAGAAATTTGAATTCTTTAATTCTTTTGGATTATGGATTTAATTGCTTAAAGACTGAGGAAAAAGAACAATCAGTATCAGATCAGTAACTGAGTGAGGGTGCCTGTATTTTAAGATGTCAAGATCTAACCCCAATAATTTGCATGGTTAAAATGCAGTGATTTGACTTAAAGTAAAAAGTAGAAATTGAAAATGAAAAAAAAATTACTAATCAGTCTATAATCAGCCATAATCAAAAGTAAGGCTAGATAATCATGTCCACCCATCTTTCAGAAGGTTTATCCTTCATTTTTAAAGAAGATCACGACATTAAGGAGGTGATGCCAAGACAAACTCGTGAATTGAATATGAGTGAAGGAGTACTGTGTTAAGTCACCAGTCTCACTTTCTCCTCTAGAATCATTTTGGTTCCAGTGGCCAAATATGATTGGAGGTGGCCCTGGATGTGAGGCAGAGTTAAGCGACTTGCCCAAAGTCACACAGTTAATAAGTGGTAAGAACTCTTCTCCTGACCCTAGGACCAGTGCTCTTTCTACTGCATCACCTAGAAGGAAAGCCTTATTAAATCTAATACTCTGTAAAGTCCTACCTCAGTTTACTGTTCTGTTAGGGAATAATGAAACCCATCATTCTGGTGGTGTTGAGGATTACCTGACTGTAAAATGTGTTAAGCTAAATGCTTTATGAATGTTAACTGTTTTTTATTATCTCCTCAATTGGAAGTAATTTCTTCATAACTTTATGTGATTTGTATTAGTGAACAGCATTCAATGTCAATATTCATTTTTAAAATTTACACTTTTAATGTTAAATTAATCAAATTGCCAAGAAGATACTATATATATAATAGTTGCAAAACTCAGAAAAACAAAAGATCTAACATTTTAAGAAAATTGATTGAAAGAAATAATGATGTAGAGGGTGTAGCACTTTCAGGGAAAAAATTATATTAAAAAGCAGCAGTTATCAAGACTATTGGTTAAAAATTAGAGAGACAAATGATCATAGACTGGAAGAGGAAGAATCAGAAACAATAGTGCTTGAAGAAGTCATTACCATTATTCTTAAGACAATTTTCCATTTTATTAAATTAAGATCACATTTAGTAATTAATTAGTTTCAAGTTTTAAATACATAATATTGTTGATGGAGTTGTTACATTTCTGAATCTTCTTGTTTTGTGAAATTTGGTAAGCAACTATTTTAAAAGGGGATTTTTCATTACAATTTTATCTAGATTTATAAACTAGACTAATGTTAGATTAAAATTGTGAACAGGTTTGCACTTCGGGATTACTTCAAGTAAGAACTGCTAAATTAAGGCAGGAAATATATATGTATACATACATACATATGTATACATATATATATTCATATATATGAAATAATCATTTTGGGGATCTGAATATAAAACCCACTATGTAGGCTGATTCTCTTCATTCAATCTCAGTCCAGAGTTTGCTCATGAAAAAGAATTTCTACAAACTAAATTATTAGTAATTTCATTGTGCATATTAAAATGATCACTATGAAAATCATAATTGTCTTCAACATTGCTGACCATGTGCTGTAATATTCTAAAATATTATAATTTAAGAAATCATAAACTTTCATGTTGTTCCCTATATTGAAAAGAATTCACTTAAAGTGATTTGACCATTACTTATGAAAATTATGAGATTACAAACTGAGTTATCTGGATTTATTGTTTTGATCAAATATTTTCATTGTTATAATCAAAAGAAAATCTTTCATCATGTCTTGAACAAGAATTTTCTTTGTTGTGAAATTCCTATAGAAATTCTTGCACAACATGGGAGGTAATTTTCAAGCCTGTTTTATCTAAGAATATATTTATATGTAAGTTATTTTGGAAGTTCACAGTAATTAGTCAATACTGGGATTCTAGGGGTTTAAGTGAACTATTTTTGTGAGATTATTTCTAGAGATATTTAAAGGCAAAAATATATTGAGTACATTTTAAAGGTCTGAAAAATTTTGCTATTAAAATAAGGTATGTTCTCTTTGTCCTAGAGAAAATCTCAGATTTGTCACTATTATAAAAAATCTTTTGGACAAACGAAGGTGGTACTTTAAAACTGGGGCAATTAGGGATTAATTTTCTCTTTTAAACTTTTAGAATTTACTTATACTTAAAGCTTAGAATATATAAGAAAGAAATATCAATCTTTTTTTAGAAGTTAAAAAAGGAAATACTTTTAGTAAAGTTTAAATTTAGGGAAAAATTTTAATAAAATTTTTCTGTGATTTTAGAAGATCTACTAAATATTCACTGTAAGTTAATTCATTGTAGGAATAATTTTATATTGATAACAATTTATCCAACCAACTGTGATTAATGAAATGTTGTGAACATGAATTTTCTTTTTAGAGCTTCATTTTTAAGTTTTCTGTGTCCTCTGACCATCCTTAAATGGGTGCTTTCAGAGAAACAGTGTAAAGCAACTCTACATCTCAGATCTAAAGCTACTGATCTTGCTGTTTGATCTGAATCTGCTAACTTATCAGGGCCTAAGATAAGATACAATTCCTAAGTATCTCATTATTTAAGAATAATATGGGTACAATCAGACAGGAGTGAAACTAGTTTATGAGACAAAAAATGTAACCATATTAAGGTATAAAGTTAAAAACTCTTTTGTTGTTTTGTTTTCATTCTAAGAAATAAGATTTCAATACAGAAATGTTATGTTATAAAGATAATAATTTGTATCTTATATCACTTCAACTGGAAATACATATGTAGAAATGTATGTAAAATGCTTAAGAATCATCTAAGCTCATAAAATAACTATTTGCCATTTTGGAATTATTTCATTGATACATCCCAAGTCTTTGCTGTTTGTTTTTAAGCATCTAAAAGCAAAATCATTTGTGCAATAGTGACAAGATAAGTTCTGATTTTTCTGTGAATCCCTTGTTACAAGTGTAAGATTAGAGTCACTATCTGGAATATTTAATCCTTGTGAACTGAATTCCTCTGAAGCTTTGATTATGGGAATTTGCCTATAGGAGGATTCTTATGGGAAATGCTGGGAGAAGGACAGTCAGCATGGGCTGAGGTAATATTATCCTAATTGGGTTTCTCTAACATGGTATTTTCAATGGGTTTTAAGTGTGATTCAGTGCCCTTGACCATCTACATAACCTTTGCCTGGAACTATAAGAGAACATCTTCCTTTATATCCCAGCAAATTTCAATAATCATGTCAAATGTATAAACCAATATTAAATCCTTATCTCATAGACTAATGCTGAAACATATCTGAATTGCCATGCCATGATGCAGGTTTAAGATTTGAGCCATTTGGCTCTCATAAGATACTAGATTATTAAGTGTTTAGCTTAGGCATTTGTTACTCACTATATATTCCCATGTTAGTTAAGATTCTTTAATTGCTCACAATGTTATGGGGATAATTGGGTGAATGGTAAAGGTTTGTGACACCAGAATATGATTTGGTTATTTAGCAAAAATCACAACTTTCTCAGTTCTGGTTTAAGGAAAGGAATAACAGCTAAACTACTTATAGCAGAATGACCTGTGGTCTGTCTTGAAAATGACTTAAGAAAGATCCATTTCTGATAAAATGTATTCATTTAAACATGGCTAGAAAGTGAAAATGTTTTATTAAAAATAACAATCTGCACTATTTTGAAATTGGTTATTAAATGTATTTAAATATATATATATATATATATATATATGTATAATACTACCCCTGAATCTTTTATCATTTATGAAGTTAATCTGACAACTTTTAAATGAATTTGCTTTTGTATTTGAGTCCATATTCTTATAAGAGCATTACTAATTTCTTAGTGGAATTCCATTCTTCAAATTGGGGAATGAATAATTTCAAGTATAAAAACTGAACTTTGATTTTCTATTTGTATTTGAGTTCCCTATGCAAAGCAGCATGGCAATTTGTCAACCTAAAATTGTAAAACCTCTTGTTAAAAAGAGTTCCTATTTGGAGTGACTAAGTGGTGCAGTGGATAGAGCACTGGCCCTGGAGTCAGCAATACCTGAGTTCCAGTCTGGTATCAGACATTTAATAATTACTTAGCTGTGTGGCCTTGGGCAAGCCACTTAACCCCATTGCCTAGCAAAAACCTTAAAAAAAGGTTCCTATTTTCATTTTCTAATAATAGAAACATAAGGTTTGAACTTAATAGCAAAGTAAAATTTGTGACAAGTTGTTCTTTTTAGTAGGGAAGAAAAATATCTTCAAGTGATCTGAGCTGGAAAAAGACTTGCTCTGAGACCAAACCCTAACCACAAGACTGTATAGATGTTTTCGGAGGAACAGATCTGAATTTGTTCCCCTCTCCTCTTTTGCATCTTTTATTGATAAGGCCCACTCATCAAAGGGGACTACCCCCTTCTGATTGTGTAAAAATGACATCCATCTTTCCTTTTTCCCCCTCTCATATTGTCTCCCCTTAAAGACCATACATTGCTCACCCATATCTCTTGGCAACCCTATTTCAAGCTGTGCTATTTTCCTTCAATATGCCCCTCACTTCCCCACACCTTCTTTCATTGGTCTACAGGTGATGCCATGGCACCCCTTTGACCAAAATGGAGGAAATGACCGTCTCTAATCCCATTGTATTAAAGGTCAATGGATGTGCCAACATTCTGGTGAGGGAACAATTCACATTTGTGGAAGTCTTGGCATAACCAATAAGTCACAAAGATCCTCCATTTGGGAAGAGCCGTTTCTTCTGGCATATCCTCCTGGACACACCTCTCTCATCTTAAATTGGAGGGCATTCATTTCCTTTGTTGTCCAAGCTAGAAGCTGCTTTTCAGATCCTGCCTTCTGATAGTGAAATTATTTTAAAAAACCAACCACCTTTCAAAGCTGTATCTCTGGGGATTTGGTTCTCTAGTAAAATAATTAATAATTGTGCATGTTAGCTTAATTCTTTTTTGCTCTTGCTTGAGGCCAAACCCTGGAGGTTAACATTTGTCCCTTATTAGGACGAACTGCAAATTAACCCAATTTTAATCTAATTATTGTTTTTAAGGCAGACTTATGGAGGGCCCCTCCTCACAGAAAAGATACCAACCTGCATTGAAAGAGGAAGCTTCTTCACCCAGAATTAAAAAACAAAACAGAGATTCAGTTCTTTTTTTTTTTAATTCCTGTCTTCTGTGCCTTATCCTGACTCTTTCTCCAATCATATTTAATTTGCCTCCTATTTGCTCTAGGACTTTGCTAATGTTCTGTTTCTTTCTGCACTATACATTTTCAAAGGCATGCATACTTCTCCGAGGCAAAAATAAACTAGCGAGCAATTTTCAAAACATTGTAGTTTACTTGTCTCTCAGGAAAGAGACTGTGTTTGGATTACTCTTGGTGGAAAGTTGCAGGGGAAAAAAACCGACTGAATCCTGGAGGACTGCTGAGTTGTTGAGGATAATTCTCAAGTTCAAAGTGGGAGGGCCTTTTTGGAAATGGGAGAGAGGGTGGTGGCTAAGAGTGAATAACAACGAATGGACTCATTTACAGTTCCACCCTCAAAATGCCTCACCAAACCAAGTTTTCTAACTTCAGGAAGGCAGTCAAAGGCAATTCCACAAGGCTATCGCAGAAACACGTCCTGTTACAGCTTGCTTTCCGTCCAGCATTGCCAACCATCCCAGAAATCTGGTTGTTTTAGGTAAGAATCCTACTTCCTTAGTTTCTACAGCAGCCTTTGTCCAGGATGGAAAAAGCTTAACTTTCCCCACTACTCCTACCCCAGCAGTTTGGGAGAGCTGTCAGCCAGAGCAGATTTAAGAGTCCTGGAAGCTCCTTTGGGTCAAGCTGGTGAAACTCTCCACAGAAGGAAGATAAAGGAAGCTCAGGGGTAAAAAGATAGAGAGTAGACTTGGAATCAGGAAGACCAGTTCAAGTTTTTCCTCAGTGTTTAGTGCAGACGTGTTTCTGTATATGTTTGCTTTTTAATCTCTAGGATTCAGACACACAATGTTTATCCAGGAAAAGATCTAAAACATCTTTGCATGCAACCATAGTTTTGAACAAATAAGGAAGCAAACTTTTTACTAAGTGATATCATCAGCTCTCCTGATTAAAGACTGACTTTCGTTTTGCCTTTACATGTCTTCCTAGTTCATAGTAGGCATTTAATATCTGTTTAGCAAATAGTATTCAATTGAGTTTTGAGGGAAATCCCACTCTTTATAAAGTAATAAACCGACATGGGAAGAAAAGCTTTTTGATTCCTACATCCTGGGTAAAACAAAACAAAACAGCCTACTTTTCTCTATATTTGGCATCAGATAAGACCCCAGTTAACAACACGTTTAAAGAAATTGAAACTAGGAAATTTAGTTAGAAAATTTAGAAAGGCTTTTAGTATCACAGAATCACAGATAGAGAACTGTAGGAAACCTCAGTGGCTTTCTATTCTGATAACTTCATTTTATATACAAGGAAGGAAAAAAAGAAACAAATATATTTTGAGTATCTATGTTTCAGATCTTCTGTTCCAGATCTTTAAAATATTATCTTAATTGATCCTGCTTACAAACCTGGGAGGCAGAACTATTACTATTAAACCCATTTTACAGTTGTGGAAACTGACAGAGGACTTGTCCACAGACAAATAGCTAGTACCTTAGATCAAATTTAAACTCAGATTTTCCTGACTCCAGATCCAGTGTGCCATCTACTATACCAACTAGTTGCCTGGATAAAGGGGTGGTTCAACTCATGTTCTACCTTCCAACACCTTCCCAGTGACTGGTATTTTTACCTTCCTCCTATTGATCCTCTCTCTCTAGTAGAATGTAAGCTTCTTGAGGGCAGGAATGTATTCTTTTTTCTTATTCTTAATACATATGAAAGTGTTTTACACAGAGTAATTATTTAGCACTTCATTTTGAATTGACTGTCACAAGATGACCTCTGAAATTCTTTACATCTCTAAATCTAAGATTCCTAATCTGAGAGTCAGTGTGTTATGGCAGATACAGTCTGAAGATTTAGGTTTAAGTCTCAACTCCCATAGTTTCTGGTTATCTAACTCTGAGCAAATTAATCACTCTATACATTTATTTTCTATCCATAATTTTAATTCTGACCCCCCCCCTAACTTATTAATCTGAGAATCACATTACCTCTCCAGGGCTTTTTCTTTACATGAAAGATTTTGGGCTAAATGTTCTTATAGTCTCTTCCAGTTCAATAGTCAATGGAAATATAATTCAGATAACTTCATTGAAAGTAACTGGAGCTCTTGTTAAATCATCACTTATTTTATTTTTCACTTCCCCATTAATCATTTTTGTTCTTGCTTCTTTAGATTTCAGATCATTTTGCTTGTTAGAGAAAATGAAATTGTACATCCTTGGAGATGAAAATTACCTCAGATGTCGTCTAGCCAATCTATATTTAAATCTTGAATCCTATCTAGAATATCCTTGACAATGATTACTATGAAAATTTAACAGTGTATTATACCTGACAACATATGAAATATTCCATACAGATGGACCTCCCACTCACTCACATCTCCAGTGAAGGAAGGGAAATTGATTTTTTCCTCCTTTGGAACCAAACTTGTTACTTTCCATTTACAATATTATAGTTATCATCATCATCATCATCACTGTCACCATTATCATCTCTCTCCATATATAAATATATGTACACACACATAAACACATGTATATAGTCGATGATATATATATGTTTGTGTTTATAGGTATATATATGTATATATATATATATTATATGTATATAGCTATAGCTATCTCTGTCTAACTGTCAACTACCTATCTACACACACACACACACACACACACACACACACACACACACACAAACACACATTCAAACATGGACACATAGAGTTTTCCTGGTTCTATTTCTTTTATTTTTCTGGGCTAATTCATGTAAGTAATCCCATGCTTCTATGGAATCTTTGTACTCATCATTTTTTTCAGTGCAGTTAACATAGATTCTTGTATCAAAATATTCAGACAATCTCAAATTGATAGACATCTTCTAGATTCCACTTTTGTGCTACTATTATAGTGATTGTTAGAAACATTTTGTTGTACATGCACTATTTCTGTCTTTGCCTCTTGTAAATATATTGCTAGAAGAGACATCTCTAAATTAAAGAATACAGACATTTTAGTCTTTTTTATTTTATTTTTATTTAAGGCAATGGGGTTAAGTGACTTGCCCAAGGTCACACAGCTAGGTAATTAATAAGTGTCTGAGTTAATATTTGAACTCAGATCCTCCTGACTCCAGGGCTGGTGTTCTCTCCACTGTGACACCTTGCTGCCCCTTAGTCTTTTTTTTTAAATAAAATTCTAAATTATTTTCCTTAGTAGTTGGACCTATTCATAGTTCCACAAACACTGTGATAGTATAACTCCATTGCTGATTATTTATTTATTTTCATATTCTTCTATTTACTAGGTTTAAAGTAAAGACTTAGAATAGTTTCTATCTGCATTTACTATATTGCTTGTAATTTAGAGTAATGGATGTTAATAGCTTGAAGCTTATCTTTTGAGAAAAGTATATATTCATCTTAGCTCCCTGTGTCTTTGCTATCTAACCTATACCATTGTTGCAAAGAGTTTTTTATTTCTCCACTTGGAAACTTCTCTTTTTATTCACACTGGATTGGTTTTGTTAATGCCACAGTTTTTCATTTTAGTTTTTAATCAAACTTGTCTATTTCACCTTTTTCGATCTCCTGTGTCCTTTTTTTGCTAAAGAATTCTCCATCTTGTCAAAATTGTAAAGGGCACCTGATCTCATTCTCTTCCAATTGATAGTATCATCTTTCATACAGTCAATGCATTTATCCATTTTGAGCTTATCAAGTTAAGTGGTCTAAGATGTTGGTATAGACCTAATTTCTGACAAAGTGTTCTCTAATATTTTCAGCAATTCTTGTCAAATGGTTTCCCCCCACGTAATTTATATTCTCAGATTTAGCAAATGCTAGGTTATTGACTCCAACTGTTTCTACTAATCTACTTTTCCATTTAAAAGAATTACCAAATGATTATTGTTTTATAACATAATTTGAGATTTGGAAGTACTTTTCCCCTCTCAATTCTACTTTTATTCATTAATTTTTCTTGAGATTCTTGAGATTCATTCCCTTAAATAGATTTTATTTTTATTTTATCCAGTTTTGTTAATGGTTGTTTGATTAGTATGGCAAAAATACATCTGAAAATTAGTTTAGGGGCTGCTAGGTGGCGTAGTGGATAAAGCACCTGCCCTGGAGTCAGGAGTACCTGGGTTCAAATCCGGTCTCAGACACTTAATAATTACCTAGTTGTGTGGCCTTGGGCAAGCCACTTAACCCCATTTGCCTTGCAAAAAAAATTAGTTTAGGTATCAATGTCATTTTTTATATATTTATGAGGCCTATCCATAATCAATGAATATTGCTTCAATTATTTGAGGAAATTTTATTTTCCTGAAGATATCTTGCAATCATATTTATATAGGTTTTGAACTTTTCTTGGTAGATCAATACTCACATATATTACAAATTTTGAGGATGTATGGAATGGAATTTCCTTTTCTATTATTCCCACATGGGTTTAACTTTGTTTTATAGACTTCCTGATCATTTTTGTAGTCTTATTTTGTGTCCTGATACTTTGCTGAAGATGTTGTTTCAGTTTCTTTGCTAGTTTCCAGAGTTTTCAAAATTATATACTGTTGTTTTACAAATAGGGTTATTTTAAGATTTTTCCATTTTATTTGTTTTTGTATTTATTGAGAAAGCTCCTAGGGTTTTCCCCATCTCAAATTTTGCTACCTGTTTGTTGTAGATAGATACTTTCCTTTTGTCAAGTTGTAAAACGATATTTCTAAGACAATATGTTTGTAGGATTTAAAAAAATAAATGATTATTGTCCTCTGACAAGAACTTTCTGTTTCTATTAGTATATAATTTTTTTTAATATTATACTCTCTGAAATGAGGACATTAATGTCTTACAAACTCTAACTTACTATCTTTAGATTTTTGATTTGTGAATTTAGAAGCTCTGACAAATGGGATATGAACTCTTAACTCTGACAATATTTGATTGACAATATATTTCCTTAAAAAACAAATTAACTTCTATTTTATATCTCTTGTGATTTTAGATATTTTTTAAAGGGTACTTTTTTTTGGCAAGACAGTGGGATTAAGTGGCTTGCCCAAGGCCACACAGCTAGGTAATTATTAAATGCCTGAGGCTGGATTTGAACTCAGTTACTCCTGACTCCAGGGCCGGTGCTCTATCCACTGCGCCACCTAGCCTCCCCTGATTTAGATTTTTAATTTTTTCTTTTGACTGTTAGCAGAATTACAACTCCAATTTATTGGAATTTACCTGATAAATTGTAAATTTTGTTCCAGGTATCATTTACCCTGTTTGTCTTTATTTTTAGATTTATTTTCTTACATATAGAAAATCACTGACTTATTTAGTATCAACTCTATCACTTTTTAAATTTAATTTTATTATTTTACTCATTTATATTTTACTATTGCTGTTGACATATATTCTTTTTATTTTTCCTTTACATTGGCTTTATTGTCCCCTCCCTTTCTAGCCCTTGCAATTAATTTTGCTTACATGTATTTTTATTCTAATCTGCTACCACAACCTCTCCTTTATTGATGGTCACCTGTTTTATCCTCACTTTCCTATTTGTCTAATCGACATATTTATTTCTCCTCTTTTGACCTTTCATTTGATCTCCACAATCAAGTTTTTGTTTCAAAATCTTCTCCATTTTCTTCACTAACCTTGTCTTCTAAGGAACATTCTTTGCTTGTTGTTGTTTTTTTTTTAAAGTTTTAGTTTTTGCAAGGCAATGGGGTTAAGTGGCTTGCCCAAGGCCACACAGCTAGGTAATTATTAAGTGTCTGATCCGGATTTGAACACAGGTACTCCTGACTCCAGGGCCAGTGCTCTATCCACTGTGTAACCTATCTGCCCCAGAACATTCTTTTCTTGAAACACGTTCTCAAGATTTCTTTTTTGTCCTCATTTTCTTTTGCTACTATTCTGTTCTCCAATTCATAGTTAATGACTCTTCTTTTCCATTCTCTCTGTGTCTATCATGAAATCAGAGTTTTTGAGGTAGCAAAGTTGAAATTCCTCATCCACCCAATATTATATTTTTAGGTTTTTCAAACTAACTCCTATCATGTGCCACTTTGGGATTAGCTCATTAAAGTATTCAAATCATCTCAAAGTTATCATTAATTCACATCTCAATTAATCAACATTTTTTTTTATGTTCTGCTGGCCTGGAACTGTGGAGCTCTGATTTTTTTCTGGAATTTCCATATTGTAGGCTCAGAAACTTTGACAAAGCAGTGCCTAGGTGGTTTTTCTTGATTCAAAACATTTCACCAGGGTGAAAATATTGTTTAATATATATGATACAATTTGTAAATCATGTTCCTTTGATCTATGGGACAGTTTGAACATGACTTTCAGTCTTCCCTTTGCAATCTTATTTCTACTAAAACTTTCCTACAAAAAAGGGAGTGGCAGTGATCAGAGGATCAGACATCCTGATTTGAACATCTTTGCTCTTTTGTAATTTTCTTCCACCAATTTCAAAAGACGGTGGAGAAATTTTGAGTTATTTAAATTTCCATTCCTTTACATCTAATGATTTTTCCTCTTGATATTTGTAAAAATTATTGCTATTGATGTTGAGAAATAGCATTTTTATAGAAAACAATCAATTTTGAAGTTAAGAATACCTAGGTTTAATTTGTACCTCTTATACAAACTGACTGTACTAATAGCAAATCATTCAATTTTCCAGTGCTATAGATAATTTTTTAAGACTCTAAATTTTCACAAGAGGTGTTGATTTACACTGGAAAAATTAGTTTAATCATGTTGGATTTCCCTATATCAATGAAGTCACCAGTCTAGTTCCACTAATCTTTGAAACTAAAATTTAACCACCTTTTTGTTATCTAGTTGTTTTTAATCATGTCTGATTCTTCATGAACTCATTTGGTTCGTTGGTTTTTTGGTTTCGTTTTAGGAGGGAAGATGCTGGAGGGGTTTGTCAGTAGTTTCTCAGCTAATTTTATCAATGAGGAAACTGAGGCAAATAGGATTAAGTGACTTGCTCAGGGTCACACAACTATTAAATGGCTGAATCCAGATTTGAACTCAGGAGCTTTCCTAACTCCAAGTCTGGCATTACTTCCACTGTCACTTTTGAAATAATTTTACATTTCAAGGGAATGCATTCTTTTTTTGGAGTTTTCTGTTTTCTTTGGTGAAGGTAGTGACAATCTGTAGATTTACTCAATCAGAGCTTTGTTGTTTATATTCAAAATGTTCTAGAAAATTTTCTTGTTATTATATTCTCTTGTGAAATCTATGACCCTTAAGTTATCTGACCTCAGATGAATTTCTAGTCATTTTTCCTCCTCTATTTGGATTTTGTTATTCCTTCTTATTGTTCCCCTGTATATTAGTATATGACATCTCTTGTGTAATTGGAGATTGGGAGTAGTGATCTATTAAGTTAGTCATTGCTAAGGGAGTATAGGTCAGGTACTAGTAGCACTGACACTCTCAAGAACAAGCCAATGAAATTTTAAGTGATCTGCTTTCTTATCTTGTGCATGGTTATTTAATGTCTGACACAAATTTTTTTAATATAAATTTTGGGTCAAAGTTGTAGAAAAAAACCATTCTGGTATCTTGCTGTTCATAAAATCCTGAATCCATGAAATGCACATTGTTTCCAAATTATTTTTTAAATAATTTATAAGATTTGCCTAAGATTCTAGAATTTTAAAAAATCAATTTTCTGTATGAATACTTGATTATACTTGATGGACCAGTAGGAAAATAGAATAATGAGTATTATGTATGAAAGATATATGTAGCAAAAACTGTATAACTCCTGGGGACAACTTGTACACTCAGAACTGCTCTCTACTTCCTTAAAAATAATACAAACTAATCTTTAGTGAACTCCATTATTAATGCACCCTCTATATGATTTTTATGATTTTTGTCTTCCAGATGTTCCTGCCAAAAGATGTTTCTAGCCTTATCAGGAAACATCAGAATTCTTAAAATGTAGAGAGAGAATTCAATGACTGAGGACCTAAAATCCACTCTAAAAGTGAGCAGGAAAAGAAACAAGCAGCAGGAAGAAAGAAATAATTTTGCTTCTTATGAGACATGCAACTTTGCAACTCAGGTTGGGAAAGTAGATCAAAATGATCCTTTCCTTACTAACTATTCTTCTTTTATCATGAATATTTTTTGACCCTTAAAAATGGAAATATATATAATCATAGTAGCCTTCATTTTTCTATCAATTGTATTTTTGCTTGTTTGTTTATTATGTTCTTTGACACACAGCAAAGTCTTTGGAAGTCAGCTGCAAGATCCCTTATTCCAAAGTGCTTCTGTGGCCACATTCAATCATTCACCTTCACCTCTTCTCTTTTCAATGTCAAATGCTCATTTCTATCATCATGGCCACTCAGCTGACCATAGCAATGACCAAAGGAATTTCTCTTCATACTGGAATTGCCTTGACAAGATTGATTCTCCTGGAACAAATTGTGAGAGTAACACTTATGGAGGGCATGATGCTCATGGAGGATGTGATATGGGGGGAGAGGGTGACTGCTGTGACTGAATTACTTGAACAAAATCCCAGTCCCTTTCTTCCAGGGAATCACATCCACTACAACATGAACAAAGGTATCTATTTTACAGCTTTGCCTAATATTGAATGAAAAGAGACTATTCTTAAAAGAAAAAGAAATTCTTTTATTTAATCAAAGAATTCTTTGCTTGAGTGAGAAGAAAAGAGAATGCCCCAAACCCATGATATTAAGGTCCAGTGAAAGCAAATAACCAAAAGAAAAGATAAAAGGACTCAAAGATGGACTTAGAAGTCAATAATGAATAATTCTTTAAACAAAGCAAAGATATAACAGCAGCAACAGAGAACCAGGACTGTACCTGACCTTCATAGTGCAAAACTGTGACAGACGGAGAGCCAGGAAAGACAATACTTTGCTTCAGTTTTCGCTGAGGAGACATCACTGAGGAGCTCCTCCTTCCCAAAATATTTTCCAAAAAAGATGGGAGCAGAGAATTTCCATCTGATCAATCCCCACAGTTTCCTAGACCTACTGGACAAACTATGGAGTCTAGTAAAAGTCTTGGAAGAAACTTGAGAATAAACATTTTTCACTGCTATCTGTCTATTATGTACTGGATAAATAAAGAAAAAAAATCTTTTCAGAGAATCCCAAGATCTACAAATAAGTCCTACAGATTTCATAACAGTTTAGAAAAAAGAAAGATTATTGAAAAACCTTTTCAACTTCAAGATCCAGCTTAGATGCTGCCTCCTCCATGAATCTTTCTTGATGCCTTCAGCTAAAAGTATCTTCCCCTAAAGAATTCATTCTAGATTTCTAATGATATATTGCTTTCTAGTATGTATTATGTTTATTTGAATCATTTAATGGTTTCCTTGAATAAACTGAATAGCTTCATATTTCCAAAGGGACTATGCCATTTTCCCTCATTGTATCTCTCTCCTTTGCACATACTGAGAACTGAATAAATGTTTAAAATAATTTAATGGCAAAGCTGAGAAATTATATAAAAAATTAAATCTACTTGGTAGCAGTAAATAAGAAACAAATTCAATGATCATTAAGCTAGAAAAGAGTTCAACTAGTTGTGTGATAGGAATTTAATAGAATTTTATTATCTGGAAAGAAAAAGATAAATATGAAGAATTTACAAATATTTAGAGAGAATTCAGAGAAGTAAACAGAAACAAGAAACAAATATATACAATGACCATTGTTTGGTAAAACATAACCACACACTCACACACACATTAAAAACATACTCATCACAGGAAATCAGAACTGAATTTTGATGATACTGATAATGAAGTACATACCCTCTTTCTAATAGGGAGATGGTGAATATGGGTGCAGAATGAGACATATTCTGACATGAATGTTTTTCTTGAATGTATTCTTTTAACAAGGGGGCATGCTGTGGGGGAAGGATTAATTAGAAAATAAGGATAATGCAAAAAATATTAATAATTTTTCGAGATATGGCTATCTAATTGAAATATGATAAATTTGCAGATTTTATACCAGTGACCAATTAGATGATTTATTTGTTCTCTTCTCATCTACAACTATCACATCAGTGGAAGGTTCCCAAAGTAGAGGATCATGAATTGGAGAAGAAATGCTAGCAATTTCCTTCTCTTCTTAGATGGAAGAAGAGAGACAGGGAAGGGAGTTAATGAGAGCACTGAGAAATTACTAGTTAAATAAGAAAATCTGTGACCACAAGAAGTCAGTAGATTAGAGACATGTTGGGAATTTTTTTCATTTTTTTTTTGGTTTGATAGTTTAAGATTCTTACAAAAAGCTAAGCATTTAGATTGAATTAAACTTATCAGCTATGAGGATAACATCAGTATGGGATTAAGTAGCAATTAATCTGTTGGTTCAATAATTAAATAAAAATAATTTTTATTTCATTTGTCCAATAGTCCTGTAGAATAGTTCATTGATACAATGGTCTTATTTTCATTATAAAGGCTTTACCAAGAGACAGTGAGATGAAGAAAGTGTTGTACCCAAAGAGCGAGACAGAGACCAGAATTTGATAAGGTTGGAGATCTTTATTCCCAGGGACTATCTGGGGATTGAGTACCCAAATCAGACAGTACCTAAGTATGGGCAAGAATTCAAGGTCATGGGAGTGAGAAAGTGAACATTTAAGGGATAGAGAAATTGGGTTTGTACTTTGTAATATAGTATCCCTGGAGAGGGTAGAGTATGAGCAAGCAAAGGCATTCTAATAAATAGAGTGCTAATAATGTTTCCCAGTCATCTCTATGGAGGGGGAAGTGTATAAACAATATATTTTTAAATTTAATCTGCATTATTTATGTTTTCCCATCACTTTCTTAAACCTAAATAATTAGCAAAACAATAAATTTAGCCTTGATTTTGTGGCATTTGCTGATATCCATGTTGTAAATGCTTACACTAAAAATTTAACATTTGACTTTTAGAATTAGAATTAGAAGTGGGTCCAGTAAACCCTTGATTTTAACTATTAAAGAATGAGCCCAGGCAGAGGGTCAGTGGAGATAGGTGCTTGATTTTAAAATTTCTCAACAAGAGGAATTAATAGACTACAACAAACTGAATGATACCTAATAGGGAGAGTGATGAGGGACTACTCTGTCTACTAATTGTAAGATTTATTGTTAATTCACTTGCTACTACTTCCCCATTGGCTAGCAAAACTCCATTATTTAGTATGCTTACTATTCTTAACTTATTCAATTATCAAATTCTTAGGACCAAATTATCCCTAGTTTTGAGTCACTGTCTCTAATTCTTTTGTCCCCATCATCCTTAATTCTATCTATGTCATCTTCAGGCCAATCCAATTCTTCCTAGATCTTCTTATGCCCTCTGGAATTATTGCTGCATAATTTCATCTTTTGCTTGCTCTCACAGAGTATTGGCTCCTCAAGATGAGACTGAATTATTGACGATCCTTCCTAGCATCTTCATTCACACTCCTGACATTAATCCAAATGTTCTTTGTTCTCTACTTCAACTTCCATATTCTCCTTTTGGCATTATAAGCAATCTCTCCCTCTTGAAGTTCATTGGATTAAAATATTCTTTCCTGTTCATATTCTGGTGGCTACTGTAAACCAACAAGGAGTTAAATATTTGGCTCATTTTTTTCTTTAAACTCTTACTTGTATAGTAGAGAAGTTCAATAACTATGTTAATGCTCCTTCAAACTCTCTAATCTTCTAATTCCTCAATCTCCTTAAGTATGATGAGACCTATTCTTTCACTCTATCTCAGTCAAAGTAAGGGATGGTCAAATTTAGGATCTCAGTTTTACCTACAATTATTCATTTACTTAATCTAACATTGTAACCATGACATTGTAATCATAACCTCTGACCATTTCTCCTAAATATTTTCTTTGCTTTCATCTATATCTCCAATACCTCTCTACTTCAGCATTTTTCTCAGATCACACTTGTTTCCTCTCTTCCCTATTTAAATCCTATAGTTAACCAACTTAATTCCACACTGTCAGCAACTCTGATCCCTTATCCTTTGGCCTAATATTGCTTATTCCTTGCCAAAAACCTACCCTGATTTTCTTCCAGCATTTTCCTTCTCTGCTCCTTCTCATGTGCTGCTTAAGGGAGACGAAGGAAGTCACCTAAGACAAACCTTGTACTTTTCCCTAATTGATGCTCTATCAGAGGCCTTAAAGAAACTAGATCAAATTCCTCTTCTCTCTTCTTGTGTCCTACCTTTCTTCTTCTATCTAATCTCTGAGCTGAGGATCTCACTTCTTAATTTGATGAAAAATTTGAGGCCATTTGAGGTAAGCTCCATCTTCTTCCTTTCTCTTCATTTTGAAACTGTATTTATATCCACCCCTGCTACCTCCTTTTCCCTAGTCTTCATAAAGAGGTACCTTTTCTTATTGCAATAAATGATTCTTCTTCATAAGTCCTTGATCTCATTTCTTTTTGTCTTCTTTGGTAGATTGTCCCTTATATGTAAGGCAACCAAGTGATACAGTGGAGTGAGTTCTGGACCTAGAGTCAGGAACCTCTGAGTTCAAATCTCTCCTTAGACACTTATTTTCTATGTCACCCTAGGCCTATGTTTACTTAACTTTCCTCAGGTATAGAACTGGGGAGATAATAATAGTACTTACCTTCCAGAGTTGTTGTGCAGAAGATATTTTTCAAGCATGAACATAGTATCTGGTACATAGCAGGCAATTAAAAAATCCCCTCATTAGACCTAAAGAGCAACTCAAACCATCAATCCAGAGTCATATCTATTCAGTGTTCCTTTGTCCACTGCTCTTCCTCTTGAACTCACAGTTTTATATCTAAAACCTTTCTCTCCAAAATTACCAATGACATTAAAGTTGTCAACAATAGGGAGTTTTATTCATGCTCATCCTTTTTGACATTTTAGCTGTTTTTGATACTTTTAAATACTCTCTCCTTCTAGATACTCACCTCTCCCTGGGTTTTTGTAGTGTCAGGATCTCTGGTTGCTCCTTCTAATTGTCCGACTACTCCTAGATCATTTTTGGTGAAAAAGAAAAACATAATATATTATCTTACCTTGGTCCTTGTGTCTTAGTTTGTAAGAATCAGGAATTGTAGGATATGATCTCTAAGGTGTCTGAATTCTCAAATTCTAAATCTATGAGTCCTTACTTCTCACAAATAGCTAGAGAATCACCCCTAGACAATGACATACTTTAGCTCCACTAGTCATCCTTGGGTTCTTTTGGGTCACTTTATCTGATCATGAACTGAGAAGACTCCTGTTCCACAAATTTCAAGCCTGTTTTTATTTTTGCTTGTTAATGCCTTGTCAGCTACAGGCAGAGAGAGGGTTGGATAACGATGAAAGGTACATCCTTCATAAAAATGAAGGACACAGTCTTACCTACAGCAATGAACACTGCCTCTCAGAGTCTGGTGGACAACAAAAAGTGACTTTAGAAAAGCCAGGTGTATGAGAAGTTAGGGTGAAGTCCTGGTTCCTACATGTCTTTGGCTGCTACATAACAGTTAAAAAAATCTTCAACTACATATAAGAGATAATTTGGTCAGTTATAGTAGAGATCCTATAAGTGAGCTTTCACTCCACTCTTCTTCAAAAAGTGCATCCTATTTTGAGCAGAAAGTTCAATCTTTTTTTTTTTTGATCAATACAACTCATAATGAAATCCAATGGAGGGAACTATGGAATAGAGGATGGTGAGAGGGCCTTGGAGCCAGATATTATTGGTTTCAGTCCCATCTCTAACATGCATTGTTTTTTTGTTCTCTATACAATTCAGACAAGATACTGATAGACATAGATGAAGTTTCCTTCTTTGGGAGGCCCTTAAACAAATCTCTGGTTTAGTGCGAATTCAGATTTCAACAAAGCTATCTTTCTACCAAAGTTACCTGTTGATTTATTGTTTTGTTGTTTTTGTCCTTCATTTTCAAAGAGTATCAATAGCATTATGGTGTGATGTTTAAACTCAATCAAGATTTGGATCTAAGAGAGGTAGATTTGTCTGATGATTTATTTCTTACAAGGAAGAGCATTCTGTCTTCTAACTTTTGTTGAACTGAAAGAAATAGAACACATTTAAGATGGAGCAGAGTATTAGGGCAGAAATAAATTCCCCCCAAAACTCAAATTTTGTGGAAAAGAGACAGTATTAATTTTCTCGGATTTAATACCATACAATCCCTCTCCCAGTGCCAATGAACATTCCACAGTCCTACTTTGATACAGTTTCTATTAATATTTTGTAGTATAGACAGAGAAAAGGGGAAATAGGAAGCAAAATAATATCTTGCTCATTGTTGAGTCATTATCCTTATTTATTTTTTAAATGTTCTTCTTCTATGTGAATATATAAAATGAAATGAAAATTATTATTAAAATTATATGAGGGGAGGTCTTCCATATTGTAATAGAGAGAGGGGTAAACAATGAGGTATGTGTAAATATCTAATGAAAGATATTTCTATTGTCCATATTTTTCATACATTCAACAAACATTCACTACATATTAACTATTTCTAAAGCAATGTGGCTGTCATTGAGAAGATAAAAAGATGTATAAAGCAAGGTACCTGCATTCCAGAAATTTAAAGTATGGTAGGGAAGATAAGAAATAATAAATAGAATGCTTTAAGATTTTCAGTGCTTCACAAACATTATTTCATTTTATCCTCACAACTCTGGAACATAGATGTTATTATTTACAGATCAGGAAATTGAAACAGTCAGAGCTTAAATGACATAGAGAGGATCACAAAATTAAGTGTATAAGGACAGATTTGAATTCAGGTTTTCCTGACTATAGACCTGACAGGTGGAAGGCTGTGGTTCTTCCCTCTCTATAAGAAATTACAGGGCCTGTATCTTCCTAGACCTTCCAATTCATCTTGCTCCTCTGTCACTCCTGCCGCCACTCTCAGCCTTGTTTCTGATATTCACTGTGCATTTCTGCTGGTCTTTGGCAGAGAATGTGTGGTGTGAGGACAATGTTGATATCAGTGAAGGTCAGGTAACAGGGTCATAGTTCAGAGAAGTACCATTTTCCTCTTCAGGGGCCTCAGCTGCACAGGGAATTTACCTGTGTTCCAGAAGTAACTGTGGCCATTTTTTTTTACCTTACTCTCTTGGTATATTACTCTGTTCAGTTCTTGTTTTTACTCTTCAGACTTCTTTTCTTTGTTTTTTAAATGACATTTCGCTTATTTTCCAATTACATGCAAAGATAGTTTCAACATTCATCCACTTGCAAGTTTATGAGTTTCAGATTTTTTCTACCACCTCCCTTTCCTTCCCACCCCTCCATGGCAGCAAACAATCTGATAAAATTTGTACATGTACTATCATGTTTAATGTACTTCCTTATTAGTCATGTTGGGAAAGAGAAATTAGAATTAAGGGGGGGGAATTATGAGAAAGTAAGGAAAAATATAAACGAAGTTTTAAAAAAGTGAACAGAACATGGTTTGTTCTGCATTCAGAATCCATAGTTTGTTTTTTTTTCCCTCTAGATGTGAATAGCATTTTCCTTAACAGTTCTCTTAGAATTGTCTTTGATCACTGAACTGCTTAGAGGAGCTGCATCCATCATATTGAACTTCTCACAGGGTTGTAATAAATGTGTACAATGTTCTCTTGGTTCTGCTCACCTCACTTATCATCAGCTCATGCAAATCTTTCCATGCTCCTCTAAAGTCTGATGACTCATGATTTCTTACATAACAATAATTCTTCATCACATTCTTACACCATAACTTGTTCAACCATTCCTCAATGGACATACCTTCAATTTCCTATACTTTGTCACTACAAAAAGAACCACATTTGAAACTTTTCCTGTTTTTTTTTTAATTTTCTCTTTGGGATATAGATATTGTAGTGGTATTGTTGGATCAAAGATATATACAATTTTATTTCCCTTTGGGTGTTGTTCCAAATTTCTCTCCAAAATGTTTGGATCAGTTAACACCACCACCAACAATGCATTAGTGTCCTAATTTTCCCATATCCTCTCCATTGATAATTTTTCTTTCTTGTCATCTTAGCCAATCTGATAGTTGTGAGGTGGTATCTCAGAGTTGCTTTAATTTGGATTTATCTTTTGCAAAAATAATTTGGAAAAACTCAAAATAAATACAATCTTTAATAAAAAATAAATAAATAATTTGAAGCATTTTTATAGGACTATAAAAATTTTTTATTTCTTCATCTGAAAATTGCCTATTCATATCCTTTGACCATTTATCAATGGGGAAATGACTTGAAATCTTATAAATTTGATTCAGTATTCATTGCATTTTAGAAATTAGTCCTTTATCAGAAGCAATAGCTGTGAAAATTGCTTCTAGCTTTTTGTATTTCTTTGTAATCTTGACTGCATTGGTTTTATTCATTCAAAAACTTAATTTAATATAGTCAAAACCATCCATTTTGCGATTTATAATGTTCTCTCTTCCTTGTTTGGTTATAAACCTCCTTCCATAGATACCACAGATAGAATGTTTCTTGTTCTCTTAATTGATCTAGGTTATCAGTCTTTATGTATAAATCTTGTACCCATTTCAACCTTATTTTGGTATAGGATGTAAGCTGTGGATCTATGTCTTCATTTTTCCATACTGTTTTCCAGTCATTCTAGCCATTTTTGTTGAATAGTGACTTCTTATCCTACAAATTAGTGATTTTAAGTTTAATAAAATAGATTACTATAGTCATTTTCGTGCCTAATCTAATCCATATATCCATTACTTTATTTCTTAGCCAATATTAGACAGTTTTGATGACTTTTCCTTTATAATAAAGTTTTATCTCTGCTACAGCTGGGATACCTTGCTTTGTATTTTTTTCATCAATTCCCTTGATATTCTTGATGTTTTGTTGCTCCAGACGAACTTTTTTTTACTATTTGTTCTGGCTCTATAAACTAGTTTTTTTGGCAGTTTGATTGGCATTTAATAAACAATTTAATTTGGGTAGAATTGTAATTTTTATTATATCTACTCAATCTAACCATGAACAATTGACATACCATTTGTTTAGATCTGAATTCATTTGTGTGAAAAATATTTTACAAATGAAATTTTATTAATTATTTTTTTATTTTTCCAAAGATATGCTATGAAAGTTTTTCAACATTCATCCATATGTCTTTGAATATTTTTAAGTTACAAAATTTCCTTCCATACTCCCTTCCCAGCCCCCCCTCCCCTCAGTAGTGAACAATCAGGTTAACATTGTACATACATTTTTGTGTTAAACATATTTTTAGATTTGTCATTTTCAGTATGAGAAATTAAGATTAAGGGAAAGAAATACATAAAAGATATATTTTAAAAGTCACTGTAATGTTTGTCATATTCTGAAGAATTTTCTTTTATTTTGTTGTGTTTTCTTCCTATAGATGGGTATAGCATTGTCCATAGCTGATCTTATAGAGTTGTCCTAGCTCCCTGAACTTCTGACAGAAGCTACATCCATCAGGGCTGATGATGTCACAATGTTGTTGTTAATGTATACATTGTTCTTTTGGTTCTACTACCTTCACTCAGCTTCAGATCTTGTAGTTCATTCCATGCTTCTCTAGAGTCCGACCATTTATGGTGTCTTAGAGAACAATAGTATTCCATAATATTCATGTACCATAACTTGTTTAGCCATTCCTCAATTGATGGACATCCCCTCAATTTCCAGTTCTTTGCTACTACAAAAAAGGGATGCTAATGAATATTTTGGAACTTTTGGGACATTTCCCATGTTTTATTATTTCTTTTGGATAAACCTAGAATTGCAATTGCTAGGTCAAAGGGAATGAACAGTTTTATTTCTCTTTGGACATAGTTCTCTATGCTCTCCAAAATGGTTGGATCACTTTGTAATGCCAATTGCAATGTATTTATGTCCCAATCTTCTCAGAACCTCTCCAACATCAATCATTTTCCCTTTTGTTGTCATCTTAGCCTAGCTGATAGGTGTGAGGTGATACCTCAGAGTTGTTTCAATTTGCATTTCTCTAATCAATAGTGATTTGGAGCATTTTTTCATATGATTATGTTTATCTTGAATTTCTTCATTTGAAGATTGTCTATTCATATTCTTTGATCACTTATCAGTTGTAGAATGACTTGCAAGCTTATAAATTTGATGCAGTTCTTCATATGTTTAAGAAATGAGACCTTTATCAGAACTTCTAGTTGTGAATATTGATTCTTGGTTTTCTACTTTCATCCTACTTTTTTGTAGATTTCTCATTTTCAGTATGAGAAATTAGGATTAAGGGAAAGAAATACATAAGATATATATTTCAAAAGTCAATGTAATGTTTCTCAGATTCTGAAGGATTTTTTTTTTTAGTTTTGTTATGTTTTTCTTCCTATGGATGGGGACAGCATTGTCCATTGCTGATCTAATAGGGTTGTCCTAGCTCCCTGAATTTCTGAGAGCAAAAACTTTTCAATTTAATACTGTCAAAATAATTCATTTTGCAGTTTATATTGTACTCTTTTTCTTGTTTGGTGATTAATGTGTCCCCATTCCATAGGTTAGATAGATAGAGTATTCCTTGGCCTATTAACTTATCTATGGTGTTGCCCTTTATGTCTAAATCCTGATTTTATTTTGATATAGGGTGTGAGATAAGAGTCTATATCTAGTTTCTTCCATTCAGTTTTCTAGTTATCCCAACAATTTTTGTCAAATAGTGAGTTCTTATCCCAAAAGTTAATGTCTTTGGGTTTGTCAAACAGTAGATTACTGAAGTCATTCACTACAGTGTCTTTTGAACATATTCTAATACACAGATCCATTACTCTCTATTTTTTATTATTTTTAGGTTTTTGCAAGGCAAATGGGGTTAAGTGACTTGCCCAAGGCCACACAGCTGGGTAATTATTAAGTGTCTGAGGCTGGATTTGAACTCAGGTACTCCTGACCCCAGGGCCGGTGCTCTATCCACTGCGCCACCTAGCTGCCCCCCATTACTCTATTTCTTAACTAGTGCATGGCAGTTTTGATGCTGCTGCTTTATAGTATAGTTTTAGATCTAGTAGAGCTAGGCCACCTTCCTTTACATTTTTTTTTCATCAGTTCCCTTGCTACTGACCTTTTGCTGCTCCAGATGAATTTTGTTACTATTCTTCTAGCTTGGTAAAGTAGTTATTTGTTAGTTTGATTGGAATGGCACTGAATAAGTAATTGAATTTGGGTAAAATTGCCATTTTTATTATTATATTAGCTCGGACTATCTATAAGCAATTAACATATTTCCAGTTATTTAGATCTGACTTTATTTGGGTGAGAAGTGCTTTCAAACTGTGTTCAAAAAGTTTCTGGGTTTGCCTTGAGAGATAGATTCCCAAATATTTAATGTTGTCTATGTTACTTAAAATGGAATTTCTCTTTCTAGTTATTGCTCTTGGGCTTTATTGTTTAGATAAAGAAATGCTGATGATTTATGTGGGTTTGTTTTATATCCTGCTACTTTGCTGAATTTGTTGATTATTTCAAGGAGTTTTTTTTTAGATGATTTGGTAGGGTGCTCTAAACAAACCAACATATCAGCTGGAAAGCTTGAAAGGCTTGCTTCCTCATTGCCAATTCTTTTTTTAAATTTATTTTTATTAAGCATCTTATTTGAGATTTACAATTTTACCCCCAATCTTACTTCCCTCCCCCCATTCCCCCACGGAAAGCAATCCATCAGCCTTTACTTTGTTTCCATGTTGTACCTTGATCCAAATTGGGTGTGATGAGAGAGAAATCATATCCTTAAAGAAGAGACAAGAAGTCTAAGAGGTTACAAGATCAGACAATAAGATATCTGGTTTTTTTCCTAAATTAAAGGGAATAGTCCTTGAACTTTGTTCAAATTCCACAGCTCCTTATCTGGATACAGATGGCACTCTCCTTTGCAGACAGCCCCAAATTGTTCCCGATTGTTGCACTGATGGAATGAGTGAGTCCATCAAGGCTGATCATCACCCCCATGTTGCTGTTAGAGTGTACAGTGTTTTTCTGGTTCTGCTCATCTCATTCAGCATCAGTTCATGCAAATCCCTCCAGGCTTCCCTGAAATCCCATCTCTCCTGTTTTCTAATAGAACAATAGTGTTCCATGACATACATATACCACAGTTTGCTAAGCCATTCTCCAATTGAAGGACATTTACTTGATTTCCAATTCTTTGCCACCACAAACAGGGCTGCCATAAATATTTTTGTAAAAATAATGTTTTTACCCTTTTTCATCATCTCTTCAGGATATAGACCCAGTAGTGGTATTGCTGGGTCAAAGGGTATGCACATTTTTGTTGCCCTTTGGGTGTAGTTCCAAATAGCTCCCCAGAAGGGTTGGATGAGTTCACAGCTCCACTAACAGTATAAAAGTGTCCTAGATTTCCCACAACCCTTCCAAAAATGATCATTATCCTTTCCGGTCATATTCGCCAATCTGAGAGGTGTGAGGTGGTACCTCAGAGAAGCTTTAATTTGCATTTCTCTAATAATTAATAATTTAGAGCATTTTTTCATATGACTACCTCATTGCCAATTCTGATTGCTTCAATTTCTTTTTCTTCTTTTATCACTAGAGCTAACATTTCTAACCATACTGAATAGTAATGGTGATAATTGGAAACACTCCTAGTTTATCCCCCCCCATTATATGCAAAATTTGTTGAGGGTTTTAGATTAAATACTACTTATTATTTAAAGGAAAATCCATTTATTCCTAAACTTTCTAGTATGTTTAATAGGAATTAATGTTGTATTGTATCAAATGCTTTTTCAGCTAATCAGATAATCCTATGATTTCTATTGTATTTGCTGTTGAAATGTCCAATTATATTGAGTGTTTTTCCTACTACTGAACCATCCCTGCCTATCTGGTATAAATCCTACCTTATTGGGGCATATTATCCTAGTATTAACTTGATATAATATCATCGCTAAAATTTTACTTAAGATTTTTGCATCAATATTCATTAGGGAGATGGTTCTATAATTTTCTTTGTCTGGTTTGGTTCTTCCTGCTTTAGGTATCAACACCACGTTGGTGTCATAAAAGGAATTTTGTAGAGCTCCTTCTTCTCCTATTTTTTAAAAAATAATTCATGGAGAAATATTGTTCCTTAAATGTTTGGTAGAATTCACTTATAAATCCTTCTGGATCTGGAGACTTTTTTTGTAGGGAGGTTATTGATGGTTTCTTAAATTTCTTTTTCTGAAATGAGGCTATTTAAGTATAATATTTCCTCTTCTGTTAATCTGGGTATTTTATATTTTTGTAAACATTTGTCTATTTCATCCAGGTTATCAAATTTATTGGCATACACTTGAGCAAAGTAGCTCTGAATTACTACTCTAATTTCCTTCTCATTGGTGCTTAGTTCACCCTTTTCATTTTTGATAGTGGTAATTTGGTTATCTTCTTTCTAATTTTTAAATCAGATTAACTAAAACTTTATCTATTTTATTGTCTTTTTCATAAAACACACTCTTAGTTTTTTTTTATGAGATCAATGGCTTTCTTGCTTTCAATTTTATTAATTTCTCCCTTGATTTTCAAAATTTCTAATTCAGAATTTTATTGGAGATCTTTAATTTGTTCTTTTTCTATATTTTTAGTTGCATATCCATTCATTGATCTCCTCATTCTCTATTTTATCCACAAAGGCATTTGGAGATATAAAGTTTCCCCTCAAAAATGCCTTGGCTCCAACCCACATATTTTGGCATTATGTCCCATTATTATAATTTTCTTGGATTTAATTATTTATTACTTCTATGATTTTTTGTTTCATGCATTCATTATTTAAAATGAAGTTCCAATTAGTTTTTAGTTTCTCTTTCCTTAACCCTTTATTGCATGTAATTTTTATTGCATCATGGTCTTAGAAGTATGCATTTATTATTTCTGTCTTTCTGCATTGATTATAAGATTTCTTGCCCTTGTACACAATCAATTTTGGTATAAGTGTCATGTATTGCAGAGAAAATGGTATATTCTTTTCTATCCTTATTAAGTTTTCTCCAGAGGTCTATCATATCTAAGTTTTATAAGATTTCACTCACCTTCTTAACTTCCTTCTTGCTTATTTTATGTTCAGATTTATCTAGTTCTGAAAGAGGGAGGTTGAAGTCCTCCATTATTAAGTTCTGTTGTTTATATCTCCTTGTAATTCACTCAGCTTTTCTTCTAGGAATTTGGATGCTATACTACTAGGTGCAAACATGTTTAATAAGCTTCATTACCTATGGTACCTTTTAAGAAGTTGTAGTTTCCTGCCTTAGCCCTTTTAATGAGATCCAATTTCGCTTTTCCTTCATCTGAAATCAACATTGCTACCCCTGTTTTTTTTTTATTAACATCAGCTGAAGTATAGTATATTTTGCTCCATACTATCACCTTTACCCTGTGTATATTTCTCTGCTTCAAATTTGTTTCTTGTAAACAACTTATTGTAGGATTCTGGTTTTAAACTCATTCTGCTTTGTGCTTCCATTTTATGGGATGGTTTATCCAATTCACATTTACAGTTAAGATTACTAATTCTTGAGGGGCAGGGGCAAGGTAGCAACAATGAAGGCAACATTTCCTGGGAACTCTTTCCCCCCAAACTCCCAAAGCCATAAAATTATGACTCTAGGCAAAATTTAGAGAGGGCAGAACCCACAGAAAGACTGAGTGATACATTTTCTCAGTCCAAGATAGCTTAGAAGTTACATGGGAAAGGTGTGCTTCACCAGGACTGGGAGTTAGAAAAAGCCCCGGTTGCAGCCCAGCCTGGGAATAGCTTGAAGGGGTGATGAGAGAACTCTGCTACACCAGAATGAGTGTGGAGTAAGGAACACCAGCTGCAGAACCTGAAACAAGAATCGGGGGAAAACTGGCCTGCACCTCCAGAGCACAGCCCACAGGCTGTAAGGAGATCAGGGGAGACAAAGCATAAATCTCTCTGCTCTCCTGGGGGCAGGACTCCGCTGTTTGCCTACACTCAGATTTAGCTTGCAGTTTGGCATTCCATAATAGGCCAGCTGAGCAGGGACTCTCCTTACAACTCCGGGGCAGAGTGGAGTGCTGTGGTCATCTACATATCAAAGCACAGGCAAGAGAGCATAAGACCTTGGAGGAATAAAGGTCCCAGTGAGGTGTGCCAAATGTAAAAAAAAAACCCAAAGCTTTGGAAGTGTTGTAAATTAGTCTTGGGCTGAGAAAATGAGTAAACAACAGAAAAAGAACAAACTAATCATAGAAAATTATTTTAGTCCCATGGAAAATCAAAACACATACCCAGATGATGACAAAATCAAAGCTTCCATATCCAAAACCTCCACGAGAAATAGAAAATGGGCTCAGACTATGGATGAGCTCAAAAAAAAGACTTTGAAAAGCAATTAAGGGAGGTGGAGGAAAACTTGGGAGGAGAAATGAGAGTGATGCAGGAAAATCATGAAAACCAAATCAAAAACTTGGTGAAAGAAATATAAAAATATTGAAGAAAATAATATGTTAAAAACCAGTTTAGGCTTAATGGAAAAAGCAAAACAAAAGACAAATGAGGAGAATGCCTTAAAAAGCAGAATTGACCAGTTGGAAAAGGAGATAAAAAATCTCTCTGAAGAAAATAACTCCTTCAAATGTAGAATGGAACTAAAGGAAGCTGATAACATTTCAAGAAATCAGGAGGAAATAAAACTCTTTCAAAAAAAAAGCCTAAAATTAGAAGAAAATGTGAAATATCTAATTGGAAAAACAACCAACCTCGAAAACAGATCCAGAAGAAATAATTTTAAAACTGTTGGACTACCTGAAAGTCACAACCAGGAAAATATCTTAGACTTCATTTTTCAAGAAATAATTACAGCAAATTTTCCCTGAGATCCTAGAAGCAGAGGGTAAAATAGAAATGGAGGGAATTCACTGGTCACCTCCTGAAAGAGAGCCAAAAAAGAAAAAACCTCCAGGAATATTATAGCCAAATTCCAGAACTCCCAAATCAAAGAGAAAATTCTAAAAGCTGCCAGAAACAAAAACAATTCAACTACCAAGGCTCAATAGTCAGGATTACACAGGATCTGGCAGCATCTACAGCTCATAGGGATTAGAATATGATATTCTGGAAGGTAAAAGATCTTGGTTTACAACTGAGAATAATCTACCCAGCAAAACTGAACATCCTCTTTCAGGGGAAAAGATAGACTTTCAATGAAACAGGGGAGTTTCAAACTTTCCTAGTGAAATAACCAGAGCTGAACAGTAAGTTTGATTGCCAAGTACAGGACTCTGGTGAACCATAGAGGGGGTGGATGAGAATGACTGACTATGAGGAACTTAATGATATTGAACTGTTTGTATTTCTGCATGGGAAGAAGATATTGATAATTCAAATGAACTTTCTCATTTATAAGAGCTGTTAGAAGGAGCATATATAGACAGGGCACAGGAAGGAGAGGAATATAATGGTATAATGGTATAATATAGTAAAAAGATGGAGTCAATGGGTGATAAAGGAGAGTACTGGGAAGAAGGGAAAGGAAATGAAGAAGATAAGAAATTTCACATAAGAGTCAAGAAAAAGCTTTTTCAATGGAGTGGAATGGGGGAAGATAAGGGGGGAATGAATGAGCCTTCATTCTCATCAGAAATGGCTTAGAGAGGAAATAACATACACACTTAATAGGGTATAGAAATCTATCTTACCCTAGAGAAAAGTGAGAAGAAAGGGATGGGATAAGGGGGAATGGGGGGAGGAAAGGGGGGAATAGGTGATAAAAGAGAGGGAAGATTATGGGAGAGGGTATTCAGATACAACACACTTTTGGACAATACCAGGATGAAAGGAGAGATAGTAGAATAAATGAGAGTGGGGAGGAATAGAGTGGAGGGAAATACAGCTGTGGGAAAAATATTGAAGCAACTTCTCTGGTGGACTTATGATAAAGAAAGCAACTCACCCCAGAGACAGAGCTATTGTAATCTGAACACAGATTGAAGTACATTTCTCTCTCTCTCTCTCTCTCTCTCTCTCTCTCTCTCTCTCTCTCTCTCTCACTATTCTTGCAGTTTCTCTTCTTCTTGGGGGGAGGAGGGATTTATGTTTACTCATAAAAAAATTATTGTAATAATATAAAATAAATAAATCTAGATCCTTCACTGAAACAAACAAACAAAAAGATTACTACTTCTTTATTTTCCTCCATGCTATCTTTCCTCTTTAACTTTTCTCTTAAAATTTAACTTTCAGTTTATTTTCCCTTATATCTTTACTTTCTCTTTTATCAATCCATTATTCCCTGATCTTTTCCTTCCCCTTCCCCTCCTTCCCTGTAGAGTATGATAGATTTTTAATCCCAAGTGGGAATGTATCTTATTTTCTTTCTGGGTCAAATATATTGAATAGAATTTACTTAGTGATCACACTCATCCTTCATTCCCTCCAAAATCATAAATCTTTGTGCCTCTTCAGCTGCTGTTATTTCTCTTTAAAGCACTCTTAATTATTATCAATCACAGTTCAATTAATTGATTGCTTGACAAGCTCAACGTGTTATCAAAGTATTATCACAGATTGATTGATTGTTTGATAAGAAACATTGTCTCAAAGTCACTAAATACCCTCCCCTCTCCTGTCTCAATATAAGTACACTTTTCTAAAGTCTTGAATTACATCAAATTATATTCGTTTTTACCTGACCCCCTTTTCAAGTAGCCTCCAAAGACACATAATCCTCATGAGTCAAAGTATCATTCAAAGCTAAATCATTTCATGAACTATTTGTACCCTTCACCCCAAGTCTATTTTCTCTCACATTTTACACTCCCTACCAACCCCGGATACTTAACCCCTTGTTAAGTGAAGTAAAGATTAAATACAACCCTGATTTAATTAAGTATAAGAATCCTAAAGTATTCTAAGTCTTGGGAAGCTCTGAAGGTCTCACTCAAGGACTTTACAAATGATCATAAGTTATGGGAGACACTGACTCTGTACTGCCCTGATTATGATGTCCTCATAAAGCTAAGATTTGTCAGCAGAGCAGAATTGAAGTGGGTCAAAGGATATTGAGACATTTAATGATCAGGGCTTTTTGACTCAAACATAGTGATGTCAGCTTGAACCTCTTAAATGGAAAGAGAACTTCCAACTGTACCTATATCCTCTAAGTCCAATCTCTTCAATTATATTGAACCCTTTAATTGTCCTAAGAGAAGTAAAATTCTAAAGAGTTAAAAGAAAGTATTTTATATCTTCCCTTTTAGGGTTGCATACAATTTGGTGGTCTTGACTAACATTTGTTTTGTACTATGTTTTCCTTCCCCTTTTCATTTACCTTTTTATGCATCTCTTGAGTTGTGTATTTGGTGATTTAATTCTCTATTCAGTTCTGGACTTTGCATCAGGAAATTCTGGAAGTCTTCTATTTCATTCAAAATCCATCTTTTTACCTAACAGTATATGCTGAGTTTTTCAAGGTAGTTAATTCTTGGGTGTAATCTCAGGTCCTTTGCCCTCTGATATATGGCATTCCAGGTCCTTCAGTACTTTACTGTTAAGCCTGATAGGTCCTGTGTGAGTCTGATTATGTTTCCTTTGTATTTAAATTGCTTCCTTTTTGCTGCTTGCAATATTTTCCTTTATTTGAGCGTTCTGGTATTTGGCTATAACAGCTCTGGTGTTTTTAACCTAGGGTCTCTTTCAGGAGGGTTTCTGTGTTTTCTTTCAATGGTTATATTCTCTTCTTGTTGTAGTAGATTTGAACAGTTTTCTCTGAAAATTTTCTATGTAATGTTTTCCGGGTTATTTTTTTTTGATCCAGGCTTTCTAGAATTCCAATGATTGGTAGATTATCTCTCCTTTATCTATTTTCCAGGTTATTTGTTTTTTGTAAAAGATGCATTACATTTTCTTCAATTTTTTCAAACATTTTTATTTTTTTGATGAAATCTTGTAATCTCATAGAATCATTGGTTTCTATTTGTTCAATTCTAATTTTTAGAGTTTTATTTTCTTCAATTACCTTTTTTTAGAAGGTGTGAAATTCTCTGGTCCTTTTTCCACAATTTTCCTGCATGACTCTCATTTCTTTTGTACATTTTTCTTCTTCCTTTTTCTTGGCTTTTAAATTATTTGAAAGTTCTTCTATGAATTTCTGGATTTGAGTCTAATTCATAGATTCTTTTAAGACTTCCCCTGTGAGTGATTTTTCCCTGATTTCTTCTTTCAACTTGGTATTGTCATCATTTTTATCTGCAAAGTAATTTTCTATTCTGAGTTCTCTTTTAGTTTTTTTTTTTTGCTCATCTTTGTTGTTTTAGCTCTATTCCTGGGGTATAGGGAGTATAGATACAAGATTGTTTTGCTGGGACTGGGGTCTGATTTCTGGCTTATCATTGGCCAAGATGTTGCCTATGCAGTCTAGGGCTTGCCTTTTGCTTCAAGGTTCTAATTTTGTAGTGGTTTATTCCCAGCCCAGTCCTGTCTTTTTCCCCTGTGTACCCAGGGTTCAGACTTTGTTTGGGGTTGGGATCCTCCTTGCTGGCTTGCTATCTAGCTGCCAGGCCCTCTGCCATTGTCAAGCTATCAGGACCTGGATTGCACTGGGGCTAAATGTCTCCCATTGGCTTCCCTGGTCTCCGGCCTCCTGGGTTTTACTTCCCCTTTTTCCCCAAAGAGACAGATCTTTACCAAAGGTTCTCCATGTTGTCTACCATTGAAAACTTCTTTGGGTCTTCTCTTTTTCTTGGTGGGATCTATAATTTGAATCTCAGTTCGGAGGCTTCATTTATCTTTGGTAAGGAAAAGTTCCAGGACGATGTTATCTTAATGCCACCATCTTGACTCAGCCCTGGAAGTCTCTTGATTCTGCCCCAGAAGTCCTTAATTATATTAATTAATGGTGCTAAATATTTGCTCTCACTAAACTATTAGTAGTAAGATCAATGTGATTAAATGTACTTCATTATTTTCATTGACACTTTATGATAGACATTCAAATAAGCAAAAGAAAAATATAGACTGTATTATAACACAAATATTTATAAAATAAGGGCAAAAGAGAGTGTCTATAAACTGTACTATACAATCTAAGTGTAAGAGTTCTCCTTTAGTTGGGAGTCTCAGAAAGACTTCACAGAGGAGATAAAACTCTGGCTGAGTCTTCAAAGAAGGGAAGGCTGTCAAAAATCTCCCCCCTACCCCCAGAATCAGTCCTATTAGTTGACCTTAAAAGAAGTTCATATTTACTAGGATTCACTCAAAATGTTATTATTTATGAATCTAGCATGATTGTCATTTGACATGGTAAGTTACATATCTTGGAAAATATCATCAAAGTCCTTCAAAAATCTTAGATAAATATTTTTGCAATTCTGGAACTCTCTTTACTCTTAGTTTGTCAACTAGTTCTCAAGTGTCAAATGTTTCTCATATCTGATTAATATTCTCTAATCTATATATTTTAGAAAGAAAATTACAGGTACCTAAACTCAGCTGGTAATAGATGTGTACTACTCCTGCATAGGGGTTAAGATATTGTTCGAGTCGTCTAAGCCCAGCAATCATCTCCTCCTTTTTTGCAATTCTCTCTACTAATCAGCTTCGTTTCAAGCATACCTCATTCCCCACACAGTAACCATCTCCTCCACAGGGATCATCATCTATTCCAGGGATCACTCCTTCCCTAAGGATGACCTCTTCCCCAGGGCCAACTCCAAAATAATTTCTCTCTAAAAATACCACTTAGAGTACCAGAATAATGTGGAATATGTTCATTATTGGAAGTATCTGGTGAAAGGTTATTTCTTTCCAAGTTTTCCAGGAAAAATGAAGATATTTATGAGCTTACAATTGTTTGATTGGTGTACTACTCTTTGATACTGAAGGACTCCTAGTAGTCACAGCTTATTCAGAGAAGGGAACTTTTCTTTCTTGTTTTTTTGCTCTACTTTTCATCTCTTCTCTTTTTATTTATTTATTTCTTTTCCTTCCCCTTTTCTTCTGAATCAGAAATTCCTATTCTCTCTACCAATTGTATGTTCTTAATTGTTTGTCAATGTTAATCTCTGAAAAATAAAAATTTAGAGACAAAGGACACTAAAGAATTTAATGATAAATGTGAACAGCCTATAATATTTCACTAATGAACAATCAAATCAGAAAAAATGACATAAAACATATCATCAGAAGCATACATATTTGGAAAAGAAGATGGGCTGATCATTAAGGGAATCTGAGAGAATAGTGATGGACAGCTCACTTATTCTAATGATATCCATGTAAAGCCAAAAAATTTACAAAAAGACCTACAGAACATAGAGAGAATTCCCTTCAGAAGGTAGTCAGTAAGACATGAATAAATCAGCAGAGAGTGGATACACATGTATTAGTTGAAAGATTCTTGTACTTTGGTAATAATATCACCTAGTGCTATATAGTCTATTTGGACTAAACATCAAACAACTAGCCAGCACTCTAAGAAAATTTTAAGGTTTTCTTAACTCCACACACTTCTGGTCACTGCCTGTGTCCTATTTCTATTGGCATTCAGCAAATATTTATTCCCTATGTTAGGTGTCACAGTTGATAGAGCTTTGGCTTGGAGTTTGGAAAACATGACTTTGAATCCAGTCTCAGACAATTGACTCTTACCAGCTGAGTGGCCTTGGGTAAGTCATTTAACCCCGATTGTCTCACATGCAGGACCATCTCCAGTTATCCTGATTTATATCTGACCACTAGATTGAGAAGAGATGGAGGAGAAAGTGAGTAACTTAGCTTAGCATCCCCCTCACTCAAATCCAATTCATTATTACTCAAATCCAATATTAATTATGACATCACCTCCTTGATGTTGTGATCTTCTTTGAAAATGAAGGACAAACATCATTCCCTTAACTCAATATATATGCTTAATGTTCTCAGGAGGTTCTCTAATATTCATTTATATAATAATTCAAACGTTCCCTAAGTTTAAGTGGACTATATCTGCTATTGTAGACCTATAGAGAATTTTTATCTCTTTGAACATTAAGAAGTCAGAAAATCCTTCTTGGTTTCTCTGGGAAGGAGTGCTTGGAAATGGCTTTGGAAGAGTTCCTCTCCAGTTCCCCATAGTCTTAGACAGAGTAGTCAAAAACATAGTTGATAGACTCCTTAGAAACAGTGTATTACAAAATTTTGCTCTAAATTGCTTTTTTGTTTGTTTGCTGTTTTTGCTAGGCAAGGGGGTTAAGTGACTTGACCAAGGTCACACAACTAGGTAATCTATTGTTTGTTGAACTCAAAGATTTCGGATTCTGGAATTATTTAAGAAAAATTGTTGTTCGACAAAAACTGGAAAATTTTATGGCCAACACTAGGGAGAGACCAATGTCTCACACCATATGCCAAAATAAGGTCAAAAATGGGTACATGACTTAAAGGGTGATACTATAGGCAAATTATAAGAGCAGCAAATGGTTTATCTGTCAGATCTATGAAGAGGAAAAAAATTTATGACAGACAAGAGATAACATAATGAAGTACAAATTTGATCATTTTGAAAACAATAAAATTAAAAAGGTTTTGCACAAAAAACCCAATGCAGTCAAGATTAGAAGAAAAGCCGAAATGGAGAAACAATTTTTGTAGCACACGATCCAATGACTCATTTCTAAAATATGCATAAAACTGAATCAAAATGATAAAAAAGACAATCATTCCTCAATTGATCGATGGTCAAAGGATAGGAATACCAGTGTTCAGATGAAGAAATTAAAACTATAGTCATATGAAAAAATGCTCTAAACTATTATTGATTAGAGAAATGTAAAATTATACATCTCTGAGGTACTTCCCACACCTAATAAATTGACTAATATGACAGAAAAGGAAATTGATCAATATTGGAAGGGATGTGGGAAAACTGGGACACTAATACACTGTTGGTGGAGTTCCAATCAATGAATCAACCATTCTGGAAAGCTACTTGGAATAATAATTATCCATACTCTATTCCAACAATACTACTATAAAAATGGGGAAAGGACCCATGTGGGAGTTATTTTTTTGGATCTCTTTCAAGGAGGAGATTGGTGGATTTCCTCAATTTGTATTTCACCCTCAGCTTCTAGAATATCAGGGCAAATTTTGTGGAGAAATTCTGTAAAAATGAGGTCAAGACTCTTTTTCCAATCATGACTTTCAGGGAGAAAATAATTTTTAAGTTGTCTCTTCTGGATCTATTTTCCAGTTCAGTTGTTTTTCCAAATAGATATTTCACATTTTCTTCTAGCTTTTCATTCTTTTGGGTTTGTTTTGTTGTTTCTTGATTCCTCCCAAATTCATAAGTTTCCCTTAGTTCCATTCTGCATTTGAAGGAGGTGTTTTCTTCAGAGAGCTTTCTTATCTCCTTTTCCATTTGACCAATTCTGCTTTTTAAGCTATTCTTCTCCTCATTAACCTTTTGAGCTTTTTTTTTCCCATTTGATCTAAACTGGTTTTTTAATATGTTGTTTTCTTCAGCATTTTTTGGTGTTTTCTTGATCAAGTTGCTGATTTGGTTTTCATGTTTGTCCTACATTGCTCTCATTTCTCTTCCCATTTTTTTTCCTCTACCTCCTTTATTTGATTTTCAAAATAATTTTTGAGTTCCTCCATAGCCTGAGCCCAATAACTATTTTTCTTGGAGGCTTTGGATGCAGAAAGCTTGAACTGTCATATTCTGAGTGTGTGTTTTGATCCTCCAAGGAACCAAAGCTATTATCTATGGTCAGGTTCTTTTTTTTCTGTTTACTCATTTCCCCAAACTATGCCCTGGTTTTGGGTACTTCCCAAGTTTTTGAGTGTTATTGAGACACCCCCACAGCAAGGGCCTCAGTTTTTTCAGTGTCTTATGAAACAAACTGACTGCTCTCCTGGCCTGTGTTATGGTCTGTGGATGACCACAAGCACTCCCCTCTGCCCTGGAGCTGTGAGGAGGGACCCAGTTCTGCTGTGGCAATAGGGGATCTCAGACTGTGACCAAGGTGTGCATATGAACAAAGCATTAGAGTCCTGTCTCAGGGATAGTGGAAAGACCTCAACAGCCTCCCCTTACGCCTTTACTTTCTGTGGGCTGAGCACTCTGGGAGCAGAGGAGCAGCTCCCTGCTGGGTGGCTCTGAAGTCCTGCTTCTGTTTTCTGGGGTTGTGCTGAGGATCATGCTAGCCAGGCTCTGTGCTCACTTTGGTACAGATTTCCCCCAATGATCTTCAAGATTGTGCTTCGTGATCCCTGGATTGGGAGGTCTAGATATCTCTTCCACTGCCATGAACTCAGGTGCCCCAGAGACCCAATGAGCTGTTCCTGGTGGGCCGGAGCTCATTTGCTCTGACTCTGTCACCGCATCCATCCAAGGTGGAGCAGACGCTACCCATGGAATTTTCTAAGTTACCTAGGGCTAGAGAATTGTCACACTAGGTCTTTCTGTGGGTTTTTGTCTCTCTAAAATTTAGTTAGAGCCAGAATTTCAAGGTTTTTGGAATATTGGAATATTTTGGAAGAGAGCTTTGGAGAAATCCTACACTTATGCTGTCATTTTGGCTCTGCCCCACCTCCAAAGGACCCAAAAGTACAAAAAGTACAAAAACATTTGGTAGAAGATCTTTTTGTGGTGGAAAAAAATTGGAAACTGAAGGATAGTCATCAACTGGGAAATAGTGAACAAATATAAACCAATATAAATAGTGTAGAAATATAAGAATGTAATTCTATGAGAAATGATCAACAGATTTTTTTCAGAAACACCTGGAAAAAACTTAAGAATTCATGCTGAGGAAAATGAGTAGAAAGAGGAAACCTTTGTACACAGTAACAGCAATATGGTCTATTGATCAATTAGATTTAAACACTTCTCAGTGACTCAGCTATCAAAGACAATTCCAAAGGACTTAAAATGAAAAATGCTATCCACATCCATTAAATGAACTATGGAGTTTGAATGCAGGTCAATGCATATACTATTTTCTATTTTTAACAAAATTCATCTTTTCCTCTTTTTTTTCTTTCTCGTGGTTAAACTTTTATTCTGACTCTTCTTTCACAAACATGACTAATGTTTTCTTGGGGAGGGAGAAGGAAAGGAAAAGAGGGAGAAAGAATTTTTTTTGTCAGAAATGAAAGTTGAAAATCATCTTTACTTGTATTTGGAAAAAATAAAATGCTATTAGATAAAAAAGAACAATTAAGAATGAGGAAGCTTATGGGAGAGGCTCTGTATTTGGATAATGATCACAACCCTTAAATGTTTTCTCACTTTGCATTGTTGAACATTTTTATCTCAATGATCTAATGATTTTCCACAAGGAATCAGCAATTATATATAATCCCAAAATGACTTTTTTTCTTATCCCTGATTTACAATAAAAACCTTTAAAAGTAAAATTTTAGGGCAGCTAGGTGGCACAGTGAATAAAGCACTGGTCCTGGAGTCAGGAGAACTTGAGTTCAAAACTGACCTCAGACACTTGATAATTACCTAGTTGTGTGACCTTGGGCAAGTCATTTAACCCCATTGCCTTGCACAAACCAAAAAAAGTAAAAATTTTAGTTTTCTCCTTCAGCATGAGGAGATAAGCCTACTTTGAAAGCAAAAAAAGCCATTTATAATTGTAAGAAGGAAATAGCAGACCAACCAAGTGCCTTTGCTAAAAAAAAACAACATATGGAGACCAGGAAAGTCTGACTCTATTGAAATAACTGAACAATAGTTGCTTTCCCTGGGGCAAGTTACTTTTCCTCTTTGGAGTTTTGTTTAATCATCTGTAAAATGACATTACAATAGATGATCTCTAATGTATATATCCAGTTTTAATTTTCTTTGATTCTAGAAATTGTTTTGCCTGTTCTGCATTGGAAACTTAATTGTCATTAATAGAATCATGCTACATTACAATATCTTAAAAAGACAATGTGTAAAAATATTTAATTTATTTTAGTACATTCTATTTTTAACCTATAAGGACAAGTATTCAAATAAACAAATGACTATAATGAAATAATATGCAACCTGAAACATATGATTGTTTATATGTTTAGAGATTCCATTATTCTTTCACCATTACTTTCCCTTTCCCCCAAAAGAGTGAATATTGATTTTATTACTATACAGGAGCATAGTTGTCATAATTCTTGTTTTCTCTATTTTTAACATTTTTCTTTATTTTGGGTATGATGGGAACATTTTTAGAATTACTATTGCTTTAATAGTTTACCAGCAATTAGTTTGTTCTTTTGGCTCTTTTTTATTCATTATGCATCAGTTTCTTCCACTAGTCTTCCAGTCTTCCACTAGTTCTTAAACTTCTTTAGATAAATTATTTCTAATGATGTAATGATAATTCATTCCATCAATATATCACAATTTACTTTTCCCTTCCCATTCTAGTATTTTGTTCTGGGAAATAATATAGTCAGAAATATATGAGTGGAGCATAGCATAAATATATATGTATATTTATACACACATGATACATCTTCAATATGTGTGTTTAGGTGACACAATAAATAGAATGCTGGATCTGGAGTCAGAAAGACTCATATTTATGAGTTCAAATCCAACTTCAGATACTTACTAGCTGAACAATAATTCTAAGCAAGTCATTTAGCCCAATTTGTCTTAGCTCCTCATCTGAAAAATGAGCTGGAGAAGGAAATGGCAAATCATTCCAGTATTTTCACCAAGAAAACTGCAAATGAAGTCACAGAGTAGGAAAAAACTAAAATGAATGAACAACAATAATAAAATATAATTTGGGGACAAGTTACCTCTCTCTCTGAACACCAGTTTCCTCTCCTGTAAAATGAGTATGAAATGAAATGAAATGAAATCCTAGATTCATAGGATCATAGGGGTACATTGAAGGAACTTCTGAAATCCTCTAATTGACCACCCTCTCTTTAAAGAGTAGAAGAGTGAAATTTAGAAAGCTGAAGAACACTGGTCAAGGTCACAAAGGTGGTAAGTAACTTCACTGGGTTTTGTACTCATAGTGATTTTAAAATATTTTACCAAATGTTAAACTTTATATAAATACTTATAGGTTCTCATTATAAAAACTTCTTATTAATGATTATTATAATGATAATGGCAATTTTCAATGAAATATATACCTAGCCAACAAACAAGGTAGTTTTCCCAGTGGATTGAGTCAACAGGAAACCAATTTTAAATGCATCTTATCAAATAACAAATATTTATTGAGTGCAATTTATATTCTTAAACCCTGATGTGAACATAAGATACATATGATATGAAATAAGGACTGTTCCCACCAAATCTAAAATCTAATCAAAGAAACAAAATGAACATTATGGAATTTATCTAGATTTTAAAAGAAAGCAATATAACCAAATAGCATATCTGTGAATTGTAGTGGTGAGGCAACGTTGGTGGAAAAAAATGGAATATAAGTTTGGCATTGAAAGGCAATTAGAATTTGCATTTCTGAAAAAGAAACAGAATTAGAAATCAACCATAAACAAAGCATATAGACATCAAATATATATATATATATATATATATATATATATATATACATTTATGTATACACGTATACTTATATAAGTTGATATATTTATATTTATATATATATTTATATGGATATGGATATACATATATTAAGAGACAGACTAAGGATGAGATCAAACTAACAGGTATAGTGTTCTTATTTGTGCTTATGTAGAAGAAAGTTATTTAAATGAAGTGTGATAAAGTTATGGAGGGATTTCTCTAGTTAAATCAGATTTGTAACATGACAGTTTGTGAAAAAGACAATGAATCCATGCAGTTACATCTTGCAGTAGATGGAATGTTGAACTTGGAGTCAGTTTAGTTTGGAGTCTGTAATATTGAATTGTAATATGCTGTAATGTAATGTTGAATGAGACCAATTTGAACTTAGAATCAAATTTAGACAGTCTGAATTTGAATCTTACCCTAAGCAAGTCAATTAATCTCTCAAACTTATTTTTGAAAATGGGCATGCCTCCTCATACCTTCCTAACAGGATTGATGTGAGAGTCAAAATATAATTAGCTGTGTAAAACATTTGTTAAAAGTTTTAAAAATATAGATATGCTTACTATCATCAGTATTATTAATTCAGAAGACATTTAATCCACCCTATACCCTATACCCTTTTCCACTCTAGTACACCCAATAAGTGGTCACTCAAGTCTGTTTGGTGGTCTTCAATAAGGGGTGATCCATTACTTCTCAAGACAACCCATTCCATTTGGGGACAGCTCTGATTGTCAGGAAATTTTGTCCAACACTGTTATCAACTTCAACCTCGTTTAATCTTGGTTCCATTATCAGGTTTCCACTTGTTTGAATCATAAATCCTTTATCTTTTTGAACAGAAAAAATATTTTATATTGTATAATTCCATTTTAGTCCCCTCCATGACTGTTCCTTACCCAGGTGTTTGTGGTGAGGAGTGACATTGGAGGAAAAGAAATGATCAGGTTTTGAAAAGTTAATTCTGAATGTGGGTGATGTTTTGAAAAAAAAATTTCCATCATTAATACTTATGTGATTGATATATTACAGTCTCTCATGTTCTCTGTGAGATTTTTTTGCTGAGCTTTATGACAGCTGCTTTCACATCCTTATTCCTCAGACTGTAGATGATGGGATTCAGCATGGGAATAACCACAGCATAGAAGAGAGCAATCAGTTCATCTGTCGCATGAGAGTCTTTGGACTTGGGCTTCATGTACATAAAGAGGAGGGTTCCATAAAGCATGATCACTACAGTCAGATGAGAGGAACAGGTAGAAAAAGCTTTTTTCCTTCCCTCAACAGAATTGATTCTCAGGATTGTAAAGAGAATGAAAAGGTAGGAGATAAATATGAATGCCACTGGAATCACTATTATGAAGACATTTGATATCAATATCATTATCACATTGAGGGAAATATCTTCACAAGCCAATTTCAGCACAGCTAGGATCTCACATGTGAGATAATCAATGACATTCCCACAAAAAGATAACCGCATGGTTAGGGTGGTTTGTACTATTGAAGCCAGACCACCTGCCATCCAGCAACTGGTCACTAAGTTCACAGAAAGTATCTTGCTCATGATTATGGAATATCTTAGAGGCTTGCAAATGGCCACATACCGGTCAAATGCCATTACAGATAAGAGCACACACTCTGTGGCCCCCATGGCAAAGGAAAAGAACATTTGTAGTCCACATCCAACAAAAGAAATAGATTTTTCCTCAGAGAGAAAGTTCACAAGTAACAAAGGAACTGAAGCAGATGTGTAACAAATGTCCACAAAAGAGAGATTGCTGAGGAAAAAATACATGGGGGTATGGAGGCGAGAGTCCAGGATGCTGATTGTTATGAGGAAACTATTGCCCACCAGGATTACAATGTACATGATAAGGCATAAGAAAAAGAAAACAAAATAAAAGACAGGGTAGTCAGCAAGACCATGAAGAAAGAATATAGTCACAGAGGTCTTATTGTGTCTTTCCATTTGTTCTCTATCTTCCACCTACAAGATTTTAGATAAGAAGAAAAAACAACTTTATCATACTACAGTGAATTTAAATATGACTTTAACTTTTGAGAATGCTATATTTAACATATGATCATAAATATTTTTCCATATCCAAGTCAAATCTGGCACAGTGACCATTTCTCCAGACAAGTGTATTCAAAGCACCTTCACTTTCAAATAGCAGTTTTAAACACACACACACACACACACACACACACACACATACATGCACACACATGGATAGATTTCAAGTCATTATTGGCTTTCTAGAACTAGGAATTATTGGGACAGTTAAAGCAAAAGTTGCCCTTTTACTGGGATAGATTCAATAGCTATTTGCAAAACACATGAATTTTCTAGAAGGAAATGGACTAGGAGATATTTAGTGAATATTTATAAACATATACATCTTTATAGGAATATTTTGCAAATGATATTCTAATCCATACTATATTTTTATATTATCCATGAAATATTTTACAAAAATTTCTCTAAATTGAATGGAGTTAGATTACAAACCAATATAAGATCCTATATTGGGTCCAATAGGGTCCTAGTCCTTTTTGGGTATGCTTTGACATATGGTACCCTAGGCTTCTTTTGTGGCAGAGAAAATGTTATTTATCTGCCCACCAGAAAGGATGAACAGAACTGTTTTCTCTAATGAGAGTAATAGGAGAAAGAGAAGAATAAGAAAGAACAGAAAATTTTGTTATTCCTTAAATTCTTCTTATACTTCTTCTTTAATCTCTATTTACTATAATCTCTGTCAATTCATCTTGAACTGAACCTGATGTTTGGAGCCTAAATTACCCATTTTACTTTTCAATCTCTGTCTCCAGTCTTATGAGAATTCAGAATGGGCAGGAACATTATCATCCCTTTTTAAAGCTAAGTCATTTAGTTATCAAAATAATAAACTTCTCATGTGTAAACTTCTTTTCCTTTGGCAGAAAAATAAAACAAACACAAAAAAACTATCTGAGCCTTATATTTCCTGCCACAGCACAAATTGTAATATATAATTTAAAAAAGTCTCATTCTTAGCTTCATAATTTGTCATTGATTTCTTGCTTTATTGGCATTCTTGACTTTTTTTTAGATTTTTCCCCTCAGATGTTGTCATACAATGATTTGCTAATAAGCTCCACTTATTTTCATTCTGATTATTCATTGCTCATTAGAATTTATCAGGCATCATTTTTGCATTAGATTCAGTTAGGTAAATTTAATATAACCCTACTAGATTGTAGCTTCTTGAGATTAGGGACCATAATTTAATCTGTTTATCTATCCCAATACTTGGCATGGGACTCTATATATGGTAGGACCTTTTATTGTTATTAAGTCATTTTTGTTTTTATTTTTTTATTCATGTATGATTCTTTATGACTTAATTTGGGATTTTCTTGGCAAAGATACTAGAGTGGCTTATCATTTTCTTCTCCAGCACATTTTCCAGCTGAGGAACTGAGGCAAACTGAGGGTTGCCCATGATTACACAGCTAGTGTCTGAAGCCAGATTTGAACTCAGGAAGAGGAATCTTCCTGACTTCAGGTCTGACATTCCTTCCACTGTACCACCTACCTACCCCAGTAGGACTTTACTAAAGGTTTAATCAAATTACCTTTGAATTATTTTGTATAATAGGGGAATTTCTCCCATCTGCTTTTCTGGGGAATTTCTCCCATCTGCCATCTGCTTTTTCCTGCAACCACACACACATACACACACACACACACACACACACACACAAACACACGCACACACACACAGACACATTTCCCACTCTTCTAGATGTTATCATTTACTATTTGGTATCTGAAGAGCATTCAGGGGTAGATCAGGTCAGAACTCAATCAGACATGTACATTCATTAGTTTCATTGCTGTAGTCTCCTGAGGACTTATCACTATGCAGGGACTGGAAGTAGAGCAAATCATGTCCTCAGACTTGTTTGCCAGGCACAGGGAGAGTATCTTCTTCCATGAACTGAAACACTTTTTAGAGATATACATAACCGTCAAGAAGAGTTTTTCCTGAGGATTTTCAGCAGAAGCCCCCAAATAAACCTTTTAATGCCCAAAGAACCATACCTGAAGCCAAACCAGGCAACAAGCAATATCCTGTCACAGTGGGAGGCTTACAAAATCATATTAATAAAGTAATAGTTCTCCATATTTCTACATATTCTTAGTCCTTTGTTCACTTAATCTATGCTTACAAAGCACCCCTTCACAAACTGCCAGAGACCCATATCTGTTCTAAAAATTATGATTGTGATAGCATGGCGTTAAAGCTTTGTATCTTTCAAAATAATTCTCTGTGAACTTTTAGAACTATGTCGTAATCTGGAAGAAAGATATGATTAAAGTCACTTATGTAGATAAATCAATAACCAATAAATATTTATTAATTACTAGAGACTTTAGTTATATCTTTTCCTTTATTTAATCAGAATTCACCCAGCATGTATATAAGCCATTTAGCTTTTGAGAAAATTGTTTGTTATATCAAGCTTGAAAAATAAACATAATAAAAAACAAGCTGAGTTTTTAAATTACATTTTTTCTTCACAGAGGAAAATGAATGAATTCTTGAAAAGGATCTTTAGTGATAAGCTGGGATTCATGTTCTGGCTCTAATGGCTTTTTGGCCCTGGTCTTTTTGACCACATTTACCTCAATCATTTCCCCCAGTTGTTACACCCTTCCTTGATTTAGTGAACAGAAGCTTCTATTTTCAATGAGCTCTCCCTCTCCACACTACCTTTACTCAACCCAAAATACATTTCAGCCTGTTCCTTCCTGCCTGAAGTCTGTCAATCATGGAGCATTGCTTCATGTTGAAACAGTAATGGTCCACAGTATAGGAATCTAAGCAATCAGATGCCATATTATAGTCAGGCAGTTGTTCAATTCCAGAGATAATCAAAGACAGGTCTATACAAGAAGACCGTGTATAGGATAACTTAAGTTATAAACCTTACAAAAGATGCATGAGTAAGTAAAATTCTCTGTACTCGTAGATATTACCTGTTGGGTAGGAGATGCCTGGTGCCCACAGGTAATATTCCTAGGAATTAAAAAAAAAATCAAAACTTTGAAGAAGAATCCTGATAATACTTAGGGCAAAGACAATAATATTAACATTGCCTCTTATCTTTCATCTGGCCATTTACACTATCTTGTCCACAGAACCAAAGTTCCTTAACTTTCTACTTCTACCAAATGTTCACAGTAGGGCAGACTTTGATATTCAGTACAAGAAACCCTCATCATTAAAATTAATTTTAAAATTGTGAAGTCTTGAGTTGGAAGGCATACATCAAAATTATGATGGACATTAGATGAATTTTCCTATATACTGATCACAATTACTGTTAAGTGCAAGGTGTATTTATCATAGCTTGCTGTCTTCCACTGAGTACTCAGAGCTTTGACATTCAGATATCTACAATAATTTATAATATATAATTACTACCTAGATACTAGAAACATAGATATCAGGATTCTTAATGCATGTGATCTTGTTGTATAGCTACTTAGGTGGAGCATCTCTGAAAGATGAAGACCACTGGCTTTCTTCCAGTCTAGTCCTTAGAAACCATCATCCAGGGAATCAAAAATTAGGACAGGAGTGGAGGGGAGATACAATTTGATAGCTGCATCTGCAGGTAGTAATACCCTTAACCCCTCAGCAGCAATAATTGCTAAAGATCAAGAAAATAAATTTCTCTACATCAAATTCCTTAATGCTGTCAAATAATTAATTCAATATTAGAAATAGATATGGTTTTATTGGGAGAAATACCATTAAAAAAGATGCATTTGTTTTGCTGCTCTACCCTAAGGATCATGTGACCTTTTCATTTGACTTGCATCTAAAACCTCCTATATGTATTACTTTCCTTTATTAGAATGTGCCTTGAGAAAAAGGGATTGTATAGCTTTTTAAAAATTATATCTTCAATGCATAGCACAGTGTTCTCTACCTAAGCACTTAAGAAATGTTTTGCATTCATGCATGCATTCATTAATTTATCATCTCCCTGATAGCCTGAAGAGTAGAGAATCATGCTTTAGTCCCTCTACCAGCTCTTTCAGGTATGGGAGAAATATAAGCATTGTACAGTTTAGTGAATATTATCATAAAATTCACTGTGCTCTTGTAAAAAAAAAAGATCTCCAATCCTCAACAGGGCATTTGATACCTGCTGGTGGAAATTAGAGACCTTGTTTTCCATCTCTGTTGGTATTGCAAATCTTTTTTTTTTAAAGAATTTTGACCCTTTGAAATTTTCTTACTCCCTCCCGACTTTCTGCCTTAGAAGATCTAGTTTAGAATTCACATTCATGCACCATGAAGTCTTTTTCATCAAGGAAAAATTCCATAGTCAAAGTTGATAGTTTATCTTAATTTATCTCCATGAACCAGAATCTTGCTTAGCATTTAGTAACTATTATATCTTTAGTCTTTACAGCTCTTTACCACTAGTTAGGAACCAGTCTTTCCTTGTAGGTTTCAGCACACTGCAGATTGCTTTGCCTTAATTTTCTTTCTAAAGCAACTGTTTGCCTCCTATTTTAGGAAACTCTTCAATGTGATGAGGGATGTTCAAATATCATTCCTAATGGGGAGATATGATGTTTCAGAATTTTAGTCTTTTTTACACCAGTTATAAGTGTTGGTAGATACAATATTCAAAGTTCACATCTGTACAGAAATAGACATAAGAATAGACATTCTTAATGTGTAATGGAAAGGAAGTCAAAATTACTCAGGGATGGGGAATACAAGAAAAAAAGTAGATTATTTATTTCAAGAGTTTATTCGATTACATTTAGTCAAGGGAAACAATGAGAATCACTGACCTGCTCCCAAAGAAGAGACCCCTCAAATCTGCAAAGAATCAGGTACAAGCTCTAGAAAGCAATTTAAATCTCTTGTTTTTAGGGAATACTTATTCCCTGAAGCAATTTAAAGTTTTGACATGGATATATTCGGAGAATGAAAACTTTATGATAGTTCATAAATGGTGCCCCCAAGGCCCAATTACTTATAACACTACATTATGTTATTTCAAACATAGATATGTTTGAAGGTTCAGGCTAGTGAATAACATAGTTCATAGGTGTTCAATTAAACAAAAAAAATATATTTTTTAAGCCACATAGTCTAAAAAATTCAGAGAAAGCAAGACAAGAGTTCCATTTCAATCTTTGATAGATTCCACCTTGAATTCTACCTGGAAAATTTATTTTGCCTGTCATTGCTCTAGACAAGCTTTAATACTGTAAATTGCAAAGAAAGTGTCGACCTATATTGGTAGAGAGTTTCTTCATCAAGACATCACATAGATGAATGAAATTAATAGGGCCAATCCCCATCTCTAGAAAAAATATCATACTAGGCAATAAGGAGTATTTGGTAAGGAGTAATTGAAAAAAGGAACTAATTGAAGCCTTTGTTCTCAGGATGTTTATTATCTATTCGGAAAGAGAGAATACTTCACTAATCCACTTCTAGATATATCTCATGTTTTGTACTTAGGTTGTATTGATATTGATTTCTGTGAAATAGGGAAATATATACTGTCAAAAACTTTTGGAGACATGCTGTGAAGATAAGAAATACCTGATTTCCTTATTCTAATCCAATGACTGACTTTTCTTTTTCTTTTTCATTATTTATTTGTCTTGTTTTTATTTTCATTTTTACTTTAAGCTGTACATAAATTTCATCTTTTAAAACGACAAAAGAATCAACACTTGCAATTTTATTCCTCCTACTTATTCACTTTACAATCTAAGTGGTTCAAACTTTCCCTTAGAAAAAGTTAAGTGCTTCAGTTGATAAGTTTTTCCTAAAAGCTGGGTAGAAGCTAAGTTTTTTCTTATTCATATAACTCTTTCTAGACTGTAGGTGAGGTAAGCAAAATTTGATAGACAAAATATGAAACTAAACAATTTGACCGGAGAAAATTGATATTTATCTCTGCCAAATCAATTTCACCAATAAAAGATAATAACTAATTCTTGTTTTTCATTTTAATGTACATTTTATATTTACAAATTACCACTTGTACATTATTTGATACTCAAAAGATCCTGTTAGGTAGGAGAGACATTACACTACTCACTTTACATTTGAGAAAAGTGAGATTTTCAGATATTAAGTTATTATTATTATTATTATTATTATGATGATGATGATGATGATGTGACATACTATGACTCAGCTACAAAGAGGCAAAGAAAGGGAAAAATAATCCTTGCTCTCAAGGATCATATATATTCCAATGTGGGACACAACATCTAACTAACTAGGTCCATATAAAACATAGGAGAGACTTTCAAATTTAATTTGAAAGGGGAAGGCATTAGCAGCAAGCATGTTTGCTCTGGCAAGGGCAGGGCCTGAAAAAAAACTATTCTACAGATTAGACTTTTGCCAAGTCTTGAAGGAAGCCAGGGAAAGAAAGAGATACAAAATTGAGGGACACAGAATTATGAGAAATGTGGTCAGGAAGTACAAAGACCCAGAGATGGGAAGGAGAATGTGAAAGAACTACAAGCAGGCTCCTGTAGCTGAATCATAGAGTAGAGAAAGGAAGAAGATGCATGAAAAAAGAATAATATGTTCAAGGCTGCAGCTTAAAAGTGATGTGCCCAAGACTCAAGTTCAGGTTTTGATACTTAATATTTGACCCTACACATAAGTAAATCAAATTCATTCTTAAATTAATATCTCAGAGGTTTAGTATATATGTTTCATGTTTTGTAAATATTGTATTAATATTGATTTCTATGAAATTGGGAAATGTATATTGTCAAAAAGTTTTGGGGGTGGCTAGGTGGTGCAGTGGATAAAGCACTGGCCCTGGAGTCAGGAGTACCTGGCTTCAAATCTCGTCTCAAACACTTAATAATTACCTAGCTGTGTGGCCTTGGGCAAGCCACTTAACCCCATTTGCCTTGCAATAACATAAAAAAATTAAAAAAAAAGTTTTGGAGACATGCTGTGAAGACAAGAAATGCCTGGTTTCCTTATTCTAATCCAATGGCTGACTTTTCTTCAGTTGCATCCTTTAGGATAATTTGTTTGGATTTCACTGGAATTTTATACAGAAGATATTCTCTTCAATGTGATTTCAGAGGAATGAGTATTAGATTGGAATGAAGAAAATCAGAGTAAATGGTTCCACATTTTTGTCAATGTTATAGAAACCATATCTACAGATCATGGGGCCCTATCCAAGAGCAATGATAGAGAATATAGGGAGGTAATGGTACTCTCAAAACATAAAGGAAGTACATGCTATTTTATGTCATGAAAGAGGGATCTATTTTGGCTGATGAGATTCATACAGTCAAAGCATTGGAGAGGAGGGGAATTAAGCACCATAAAGGAAGATAACCAGGAAAGGCCTCTTAAAGGAAGTGATACTTAATGTGATAATTAAGTAGACATTGATATTCTAAGAAAAGGGGAGGAAAGAGAACTTTCCAATATACAATGCTACACAAGAACATCATTGGGTTATTGAGAGTAATATAAGTGGGAACATCAATCAGGTAGATTGTGCAAAGCACAATTTTGATTTCCATTTCCATTCTTCTATAGAAAAAAATGTTCAATGAGGTCAGTGTTGAACAGATTAAGCATATGTTTGTGTGTGTGTGTGTGTGTGTGTGTGTGTGTGTGTGTGTATGGTGTGTATGGTCCTTAATATATTACAAAGGGGCAGCTAGGTGGTGCAGTGGATAAAGCACTGGCCCTGAAGTGAGGAGTACCTGAGTTCAAATCTGACCTCAGACACTTAATAATTACCTAGCTGTGTGGCCTTGGGCAAGCCACTTAACCCCATTTGCCTTGCAAAAAAAAACCCCTAAAAATGTTACAAAGACTTCCTCAAATTTAGAGATGGATAATGTAGAACAAAAAAGTCATATATTAATGGAGTTGCACCAATTGTTATTTTTCAAGTTACTTCTAAATGAATGATTGTGGAACTTACAATCAAGAGGCACATTAGGAAAAGGACTCTGGAAAGCACAGAAAGAAATGCCCTTCCTTTCACATGTGATAGTAAACACAGGACCTGTTTAGAAATACAAGTTTTTCCATTATCCAACCTAAAGTCAGGTAACTTGTATTTTCAATAGTTATGGCTATATGCCTCCGGAGAATTCTTAGAGTGAACACTCAGTATTAAGAAGCCTGAAATTTTGAGGAAATCTTGGTAGGATAGGACCTCTAAGGAATTTATAACACTGGAATACTGAAATAACTCTATGACAGATAGTAATTTCCGTAAGCCTTTGTCTTAGGTGTTTTAGTGAAACATAGAAAGAGAGTCAATATTTGACAAGGAAGCTAAAAGTCATGATGTGATAATAAACTGAATGAATGGAAATATAATTTCCAATGGAAGAGAGATGATGCCCCACTGGTCCTTGCAGGAAAGACCATGTCTAGACTATTGTGTTCAAATCTAGACATTGCATTTTAGCAAAGATAGAAATCTGACACAAGTAAGCATGTATTCTGACTTGATACTGACAAACAGGAAAATACCCAGAGTAGAGTCAAGAGAGTAAGAACTTGAGACCACTTAATATGCTGTCTCTTCTAAATAGATTTTTTTTAGTATCCTTGCCCAAATGTCACACCTCCTTCACTTAACTAGCTGAGCATAGCATGTAGGTGGTGACTAGGTGGTGCAATTGATGGAGACCTGGACCTAGAGTCTAGAAACCTTTAGTTCAAATCTGATCTCAGGTCATTTGCATGGCCCTGGTCAAATGACTCAACTTCTTCAGCTTCCTCATCTATGAAATGAGGTAAGAATAACATCTATATTTCAGGGTTATTGTGACACATTAGTCTAAATCATTTTGAAAACTTTTGAAGTATTAGATAAATGCTAGTTATTGTCATTTTTTTGTTGTTATTACCATGTGTTTCAACTTCAGATTCTCCAGAATCCAACAATAGAAGTAGAGGCATTTTAATCTTTCACTATATGTAGTAACAAACATTTTGGCATACTTCTCCTCTTGCTGATGTGTTGTTGGTTTCAGAAGTATATTGATCATCTAATTATCTTTTTGTCATAGTTCTCAGCATCTTTCACACTGCTCTGTACAGAGAAGACACTTAAAAAATATTTGTTGAATGCTTAACATTTCTTGTAAACAAAAGTTATGCTGCCCTCCAGACTCCCCTGATTTTCTGGAAAATCAAAGAAAGTTTACTTCAATTCTTTAATATAGAGCCATAATTAGACATCACATAGATCATGTCAAAAATCCAAATTTCCTCACCTTTGTTATGACTCTGCTTTAATGGATCCATGAATTTATTGGTGTGGGGACTTTTAGAAAAGGTGTCAATTACATGCAATCACATCTCATTCTGTATAATTTTTGTCCATCACTTTCCATAAATCCTGAACAGAGGATCTAGACAAAGTGCAAGATTCCTTCATCCTTTTTACTTCCATTAGTCAAAATACCCCAAGCCACTTAGTGAAATAATACATAGTGAAAAGGTAAAAGGTATATTCAGGGAAGGCTAGTATCTTTAGTGTAGGGGCTGCCAAACTCTTTTGGGACTGCTTTCCACCTCTGATGTCCACCTGATTCACCCAACTCTTATCTGTGATAGTATGAAGCTACAGTATGGGCATTGGCCAAACCCTGGTAAAACATTTTGTCAGATAGGCTAAACCAGGCTGGGAGTAATTTAGGGATCATCAAACCATTTGATGAATTGGAAAGTATGCCTACCCCACAAATGTGGTTGGTTTTGATTCTACTCCGTCATTATCAAAAAAAATAATGACATCATGATGTTTGAGACAAATTACAGTATGTTCTACTGTGGCTGATCACAGCAATACAAACTCAGAATGCTCTACCACCGGTTGGGCACAAATAGTCCATGTGAACATCTGGGATGTTTACTCTAAACTTATGCATGTCACATTTCCTTTGAGATGCTTCAATTCTGCCTTCCTCATAAAGCACAACACCCTCTCTGATGAGGGCATGCTATGCTGTGTTGTCCTGTGCCAATGTCTGCTATGCTGTACAGTCAGTTGTAAAGTTCTTAAGAGAGACCTTCAGGGTGTCTTGGTATCACTTCTTCTAGAATTTGCCCTGTGTAAGTTCTCCATAAAACAGTATTTTTTTGGCAAGTATTCTTCTAGCATTCTAACAGCATGTTGCACTCTCTGTAGTTGCACTCTCATAGTTGCACTCTCTGTAGTAATCTTGGAATACTAGAAGTTTAGCTTGAGAAAGAACCTTGGTATTTGATGTCTTCTCCTGTCAGTTGATCTTCAGAATCTTCCTGAGACAATTTAAATGGAAGTGATTCAATTTTCTGACAAGACGCTGGTAGTCTGTACAAGTTTCACAGGTATATAGCAATGATGTCAGCACAACAGCTGTATAGTCCTTCAGTGTGATAATCAGTCTAATACCTCTTGTCTTTCACACTTTCTTTCGGAGTCTCCCAAATACTGAGCTAGTTCTAGCAATGCCTATGATAACCTCATTGTCAATATGTACCTCCCTGGAGAGTTCAATCTGGTTGCTGTGAGGGCTCACCTTTTGCTATTTAGGGAGCTAGCCTGGATGTGTTTGCACTTCATATCAGTTATAACCTTGGTTTTCGGATCTTTCTTTGGATCTTTTTCAATTGTCCCAAGAGGACCACTGTTCTGTCCCACACTTGTTTATTTTTGCCATAGTAGATTCACCCTGAGGTAACTTTTTTGAATTGTTTGTGGAAGAAACCTGAAGAATTTGGAATTTTCTAACCCACTCTACCATCTTCCTAGAATCCCCTCCTGAGACCAGAGGTATCATCCCCCACACCACCAGGACTAGAAGGGAATATAATAAAAAGCACAAAATTACTATGGGATTAGAGATTGCCAGGATACTTCAAGAAAAGAAACCGAAGAATAAAAAAGCCTCTCCTACCCTAAAGAGTAATGTCAAATGACTATCTGTTCAAAAAGAATTCATAGACCTCAAAAAAGACTTTAAAAACCAAATAAGACAAATTGAGAAAAACTAAAAAAGTAATAGCTATCCAAGAAAAACAAAAAAGATTATGAAAAGAATGTTAATCTTTTTTTGTGTCCAAAGCAATTTTTTTCCCAAATGTTCATCTATTTTATATTTTTTTAACATTCATCCATATGCAGATGCATATGTATATTTTTAAATTACAAAATTTCCTTCTACCCTCCCTTCCCACACCCCTCAACAGTGAACAGTCAGGTTAACATTGTATATAAATATTTTTGTTAAACATGTTTTCAGATTAGTCATTTTCAGTATGATGAATTAGGATTAAAAGAAAGAAATACATAAGAGATAATTTTTATAAAGTGTTCATCAGATTCAGAAGGGTTTTGGAGGGGTTGTTGTTTTTCTTCCACTGGATGAAAGCAATGAAGAAACGAATGAAATGATGGTGTACTTAAGAGATCCAGAGAAAATCAGCTAAAAAACTACTTGAAAACTTACAGTATGTGTTCTCCAGATAGGTTGTTTGTCTTATGGTTTGTTTTGCATTCTCTTCAGTTTTTCATTCTTTATTTTTTTTGTATTCTTTCTTGGTCTCTAATAACTTCACTTGCCTAATTCTAATTTTAGGGAGTCATATTCTACCTTCAGGTTAACCTTCAGGACTTCTGGAGCTGAGCCAGGTTGGTGGCATGAAGCTAACATGCTCCTGGTGCTTTTCCCCTACCAAAGATAATGAAACCTCTATTCTGACATTCAAGCTATAGACTCACCAAGAAAAAGATATTTCAAAGAAGTTTTCAGAAGTAGACATCATGGAGTATCTTCAAATTCAGCAAAGTAGCAGGATATAAAATAAACCCACATAAATCATTAGCATTTCTATATATGAACTGCAAAGCCCAAGAGTAAGAGATAGAAAGCAAAATTCCATTTAAAATAATTGGAGACAACATAAAATGCTTGGGAATCTACCTCCCCCACCCCAAAAAAACCCAAACTGTATGAAAATTACAAAATACTTTTCATACAAATAAAGACTGATCTAAACAACTAGAAAAACATCAAATGCTCATGGTTAGACAGAGCTAATAAAATAAAAATGACAATTCTATCCAAATTAAATTACTTATTCAGTACCATACCAATCAATCACAGACTGCACTGAAAAGTTGACCCTTCAACCTTTTTATTCCACTGCATTGTCACCTGTGTAGCCTCTAAACCTCCATTGAGCTTCTAGGCTATTACCTAATAATTACCCAGCTGTGTTGCTTTGGGCAAGCCACTTAACCCCATTTGCCTTGCAAAAACCCTAAAAAAAAGTCCCATGATCTAAAATAGTTGTTCCATCTAATTAGGACTCCAAGTGTATCCACTTCACAAGGACATAATACTAAATATAATCTGGATGGGGGATCACAATCAATCAGTCCCCTTCCCTATACATATATCTATTCTGAGCTTCCCTCTGCATCCCTGTCATTAGAATATGTTACTTAGAATTATTTTCTAAACTTATTCAAAAAGCAGTCAAGATCCCCCAGCATCTTGAGCACTCCTTGACATACAAAACCTCTTCATAAGTATGTTTGAAAGCTCAACTAGAATTTCTTTCCTCCTGGTGGCACTAACTTCTGATCCCTGGACCTGTTACCCTTTGTCTGAAATCATATTTGATTTATTTCTGAAAGAAGACCGTAAATCAGAGACCTCTTGGGTTAGAGACCTGTGGTATCACATAGATAAACACCTCCTTTAGCTAGGAGATCATCTTCCAAATTCTCATACAACAATTAGTCAGAGATTGTCACAGAATAATCTCAAATTATTATCATTATTTTTATCTTTCCCATGTTATTCAGATGCTTTTACTTTGAAGTAAACAACCACAATTTTGAGATATATATATATATACATATACATATATAACCACAATAATCTCAACCACATAATCCAAATTTACATATATATAATTTGTAAACAATTCTCTATAATAAACTTGTTTTAATTATTAGTCATTTTTCAAATGCAAATCATTATTTTCAGAATTTTTAAAACTATTATAACATCTTAGGGCACTCTAAATTTTTCAACATGTGTTATTAATTCCATCTGTAACAAAACAGTAATAAAAGTAATACATTAATTGCTTGATTAACAATACAAACTTTCCATTATTGCATTTATACCTACAGATCTGTTAAGGTACAACATATTGTTTAAAAATTACAAAGATCCCAAAGGATCATGACTTTTGGTATTTTCTCTCATTATCCCTACACAACAATCAATTATTAATTGATGTCATTACAATGAAATAGCCTATATTTACAAAGTAGATCACATAACTTTTCAACACCTTATTCATAAATGTTACCTAACTAGTGGTTACATGATTTTTCAATTTTCCAATCATTTTTCAAAGTCCCTCACATTTATGCAATATTTTTGGAAAGGTTATCCTGTAATTAAGATATGCTTCCCAATCTCTTATACAACTATCCTTTTGAGTTTACCATTTTGCTTCTTTACAATTGAATATTTTATTCTTAATCTACACGAAACATAAGGTTTCTGTGTTAACATCTCATTCTCTTAAAGCAAAACAGAACAGGTTCTCCTAAAGTTAACCTTATAACTAAATATCTGTTACACACAAACCCCTTTTCATCTCTGTTTCACAAGATTTTACCTCTTATTCCAAATAAAATCTTATTTTCAAAAAAAAATTTTCCATGAATTTGGGCTTATACATATCTTAGTTTTAAAACTCCAACGTAAACTTTTACCCTATGCCAATGTTACATTTATATAGAATGAGATCTCAAATAGATACATTTTCTTCTTAAATAACAGATATTAAGTTAGCTACTCTGATCTTACATATAAATATTCCCTTTCATAAACATGAGGTGGAAAAACAAAGTTTTTCACAAATTCTCTAGGCCAAAATGACCTTTAGAGATATAGACAGTTGGCAAGGTATTCTCTTGCTTTCTCATAACAAATCTTTACAAATGTAATAGATGAAACCTCAATTCATTATTTTTTTTATTACAACACAATTTTAAATTCTCAAGTGTAGCTTGAATCTGTTCTTATACAAAGTTTACTAATAATGCATAACACATTTCAATTTCATGTACATTCCCTTCACTCCCTAGAACTTTGCAACACAGAAAAATTCTTAAGACCAGATGTTTCTAAAAATCCCTTATGATTATGATTACAAGATTTTCTTTGTATTTCTCTTAATGTCATAAATTCCAAAATTCACATCCCCAAAAGCCTTGAATTATTATTTTCTTTTCAAACCCCCCAAAATTCTTCTTATCTTTATCAGTGCTTATTCTAACTTCCCAATGTTCTAACTTAGAAGAGCTTTTATCCTTTCTGATCAACATTTCTTAAAATTAGAATCTTTAAGAACATCAAAACATAATAATCAAAATTGTACATTTTTACAAATCCTTTAATTCAGTTACAAGTATTTTCAAATTACTTTGTACAAAAAATTAGCCATTCATAGTTATATAATTGAAGAAACAATCATAACATAAAATGTAACATTTACCTAGTATTTCCTTTCATACAAACTTTTCCTATTATGAGGTTTGTTACTTTTCAATCAATTCACTGCCAGATATTGCAAAAGTGTCAGTCGAATACAATTTTCAAATTTCCCTAACTTTATTTAAAAACACATCTCCATTTAGTCTTATAGATCTCTATACATTTTCTCTTACATTGATTTTTAAATCACATTTCAAAGCTCCCAAAATTCATCTTTTTTATTTATACAGTCAAACCTGCTAATACCTTCTTTCTATATACTTTAACCAACTTCCATAATTCACAAATGGTTCAAAACCCTAATTTTTCTCTATTTTCCCTTGCAAACCTTTTTATTCTCTTATCAGTTCTTTCAGAACCATTACTGAGACTGAAATACTTACATTTTCCCTTAATATATTATTCCACTATTCTTTTTCCATTAGCTCTTTTTTGATTTTTAGTACATGATGTTCTGAACTAGATTCCCATAGCTTATTTAAAACTTTATTTTTTACAGTTATATAGACCACATTCATGATACCACTTTTCACAATACACTTTTCCATTCAAAGGTTTTAATATTTAACACTTCTTGATTTTAAAGGTTTTAATATTTAACACTTCTTGATTTTAACTGGTGTAACTTTTGAGAAAGCAAACAGTCACTCAAAAATCTTACAGCTTAATTAGAATATTCCCTGCCCCCCTTCTTCACCTAAAGTAAACCAAATAACTTCTTTTTAAGGAGACAGTCTTAAATCTTTTCTGGCAGGGGATATTCTGTTCTTAAATCCTCAATTGTCCTATTATTTTCTGTAATATCTAACATTTTCAGAAGCTATACTTACAAACTCCTGAAGCTACAATGTTATCATAGAGTAAACTTGGATTCATTTTGTTAAATGTTCAACTATTTCCAGCACATGCTTTAGTATCTCTTTTTCTGGGCCTGTCTATATAATCTAATTATAGCCTTTAGAATGTACCTGATTCTCTTGTCTTCCAAGAATTCTCCTCCTCAAATCTTTTCTCTTTTTTTAAAGGGTTTTGCAAGGCAATAGGGTTAAGTGGTTTGCCCAAGGCCACAGGGCTAGGTAATTATTATGTGTCTGAGGTCAGATTTGAACTCAGGTACTCCTGACTCCAGTGCTCTATCCACTGAGCAACCTAGCTGCTCAAAGGTTTTTCAATGTTAAATAGCATTTCTTTCATGATTTGTTTATTTAACATATATCTTTCTCATCTGGGAATATTCAGTCTTATTTTCTGTTTCTATAATAAAATCAATCAATCAATCAATCAATCAATGATTCCTTTTTTAACATTATTTCACCAAATCTGCAATACACTATTCTCTTTCATTATTATTATTATTATTATTATTATATCATTTTTCTTAATCCCTCTTTTTTGCTAGCTCTAAGATCAAGAGATAAAAGCCAGGACAGAAAGTGGGCTAGCAGTGGAAAGGGGGAGGGAGAGGAAAAAACAGAATTACAGAGAAGAAGCAATTCAACAGTATTTAATCATTTTCTGCATTTTTTCTTTATACTTTGGTATTTCTTTCCAATTATTAAGTCTAGACCTGAGAGCTCTCTGTTGACATTTCAAGATGCTTCTTGCCTGGAGTTCTTTAGAATTTCTCCCTGCAAATTGTATTAATTGCTTGGGAGTATTTTCACCCCCTTCTCTTTTTTTTTTTTTGCCCTGTTCAGACTCAATATGCAGACTTAATATTGCTGCTTGAATGAGGCAATGCTCAGGTTACCCAGAGGCTCACTGTTCTCGTCTGGGCCAAATTCCAGACTCACAGGTCTTGTTTACCTAGGCTTGCATACACAAACTTACAGATCTGTGGTGCCATCTTTGGATCTTCTCCTAAGGCATAGCCCATCTCAATTATAGTGCTGCCTCCAGAGGTCTTCTGGCTCTCAATGTTGCTCAGACTACATCTTTGGGACTCTGCCATCACTTCTCAAGGGATCTGCATGAGCTGCTGAAGAATAGTCCAGTACGGAGCATGATTGTATCTGTGTCCAGGAGGGGATTACTTCCTAGCCAATGCACCAAAACTGTGTAGGATAACTTTACCTTAAAAGAAATTCTCAGAGACTGGGTCTGAGCAAAAGATAGTTTATTTGTTTTTATCAAGAAAAGAGCAGACTCCCAACCTAGAGGTGAGAGTTTGAGAGCTATACCCAAAGTACAGTCAAGCAAGAATATACAGAGCTTCCCCCAACCTTCTCCCTAACGCTCCACTCCCTTAGTCTATTCATTGGACTTTTGGGGGTACAATCTATTCACTAAAATTTAACTCCACAACAAACACAAAGCAAAATGAAATATTTTCATAATATTTTTCCCAACAGATCTTCATAATTATCTAAACTAAAATGAAATAATGTCTATGGTCAGAATGTCCTCCTAGTTTGCAGAAATAGTCTTATCATAAAAGATGTGGCTCTGAACCTCCTTTGAAATGCAGGGTTTTCTTGATTAAAACATTTCTTAACCCTGAGGGGACTTCACCAGGAACTTTCCCACACCACAAGAAAGTGGGAGCAAAGGTTCTCTCCCCTATAGTCTTCTCTGCAATTCACTGAGGTTCAGCAACTCCTGGGGTCAGAAAATTATAAAGGGTGCCACACTCCAAGGGAAGGGGAATGACAAATACCTTCACTGCTTCTGGGACTAAGAGGAGGAGGAGCCCTACATCCTGTAGCACCTGAAATTAGAAGAGCAGAAAGAGGAGGAGGAGAAGGAAGAGAAGGAAGAGGAGGAAGAGGAGGAGGAGGAGGAGGAGGAGGAAGAGACTGAAGGGAAAGAAGAGCAGCTATAGAGCCCTGAGACCCAGAGTGAGACAAGTGGGGACAAGACACCCCTTTCCAAGAAAATTCACTTTGCCTTTCTCCTAGAGAGTTGTGAGTCCCTCAAGGAGCAGACAGTGGAAGAAAAGACTCCAAAGAAATATCAGAAGTTCAAAAAATATGACAAGAATGTTGAGAAAGTGATCACCAAGGGATGATGGTACTTTCTAATTGCTTTACAAGGACTTAACACCACTTACACATCACATTCTGCAGTATCTTCCACCTTCTTGTCCTTGGTTTGTTAAGAAAAGTCCATGAGACAGTGTCCTGTGAAAGAACATTGATGTTGCTACCTAGGAATCAGAATGAAACTCAAGTATATGGACTTTGATATAGAAACTACTTGAGTCTAGAGAGAGGAAAAAACACATAAAAACAGTCTTTTCTTATGAAGGTTGATGAGAGGGGTTGATGAATCAATCCTTTCTCTGTTGCTTTCTGGTGCTTTTCATCTTTAAACTCTCCTACCATCAATAGAATCCTGGTCAAGGGAAAGAAAGTGCAATGAAGTATAGGGCCAAATGCATGAGTTAAGGTTTCTCCCAGATGATATTCCCAGTTACAGAAAAATTAGTTTGCTAAATCCTGAGTCTGAGGCTCTGCAGCATGAAGTAGACCCACAGGAAAGGTAAAATCCAGGTGGGTAGACTTTAATTGGAAGAACAATCCCAGTGAATTAAAACAGAGAAAAATTTTGGCATAAAATTGGATGGTAGTTCATCCTTTCCAGGAGTAAATCTTGAGTTGTTATACAACTTTTACAGAACACATAGAAGTTCCTATTCACTATGTCCTCACAGATGCCCTTATTTGGAGAATAGATTTCTTTTGTCTCTGTTTATTCTATTGCTGAAAGCTTATTTAGCAATGTGAAAAAAAATGTAAGTGGACCATGATTTTTGAGGAATGAGATGTATTGAAAGCAGCATTGATTAATTTGAGTTTATTATACAAATTTAAGAAATTTCTATGATAGATTGAACTTATCTCTGACTTGAAAGGGCTATTTCCATTGAATAGAATAAAGAGGGGATCAGAATAAAGCCTATAATGATGGTTTTGATGGTTGATGGCCTCTTTGAAGGTCCCCTCCCTTCTTTTGGATATTTAAAAAGAATTTATTTGGGACAATGAAAAACAAATAGACATTAATAGATGAATTCAAGTTACATTATTACACAAAATCTAAAGATCACTAAATTCTACATTTCTTTTTTTTTATTTTTTTGTATTTTTCCAATGTCCAATTTCAAAATTAATCCACCTGCTTTTTCATAAGTTACACACTTTTCCATCACTTTTCCCTTTTTAACCCCCCATCCCCTCAGGGAAGAACAATTTAGTAAAACTTTTTCAAAATGTCTGTGTTCAAAATGCCCACATATTAGTCATTTTTATTTGAGGAATTAGAACCAAGGGGAAAGAAATAAAACCATTGGATAGGAAAAAGAGAAGCTTTTTTTTTAGCTATGCATAGTTTCCAATCAGATTCTTTGAGTTTTGTTGTTGTTGATGATTTCCTTCCTCTGGATATGGATGGCATGGTCTGTAGCACATCACACAGTGCTGTCGTAGTTCTCTGAACTGCTGAGAGGAGCTGCATCCATCATAGTTGACCAACTCACAGTGTTGTTGTTAATAGGTACAATGTTCTCTTGGTTATGTTCCCATCATTCAGCATCAGTTCATATAATTATTTCCATTCTTCTTTAAAGTATGGCCATTCATTGTTTCTTTTTTTTACGTTATTTCCATGCTATATATTGATCAAAATCGAATGTGTTGAGAGAAAAATCATATCCTAAAGAAAAAATATAGGAGGTAGCAAATTTACATAATAAGATAACTTTACAAATAATTAGGGGCAGCTAGGTAGTATAGTGGATAGAGCACTGGCCCTGGAGTCAGGAGTACCTGAGTTCAAATCTGGCCTCAGACACTTAGTTACCTAGCTGTGTGGCCTTGGGCAAGCCACTTAACCCCATTTGCCTGGCAAAAACCTAAAAAAAAAATTAAAGGTAATAGTCTTTGGTCTGTGTTTAACCACAATTCTTTCTTTTGCTACAGATGGTATTCTCCATTTCAAATACCCTAAATTTGTACCTAACTGTTGCACTGATGAAATGAACAAGTCCATTAAGATTGATCATCAATCACATGTTGCTGTTATGGCATACAATGTTCTTCTGGTTCTGCTCATTTCACTCAGCATCAGTTCATGCAAATCCTTCCAGGTTTCTCTAAATTCCCATCCCTCCTGGTTTCTAATAGAAAATAGTGTTCCATGACACACGCACACACACACACACACACACACACACACACACAATACACATATATATACATATATACATACATATATATATATATACCATAATTTGTTCAGACATTCCCCAATTGATGAACATTCACTCAATTTCTAATTTTTTTGCCACCACAAACAGAGCTATTAAGAATATTTTTGTGCAAGTGATATTTTTACCCTTTTTCATGATCTCTTCAGGGTATAGACCCATAGTGGTATTGCTGGATCAAAGAGTATGCACATTTTTACTGCCCTTTGGTCATAATTCCAGATTTCTCTCCAGAAAGGTTGGATGAGTTCACAGCTCCACCAATGATATATTAGTGTCTCAGATTTCCCACATCCCTTCCAACATTGATTATTGTCCTTTCTGGTTATATTGGCCAGCCTGAGAGGCATGTGGTGATACCTCAGAGATGTTTCAATTTGCATTTCTCTAATAAGCAATGATTTAGAGCAATTTTTCATGTGACTATGGATAGCTTTGATTTTCTCATCTATAAATTTCCTTTACATATCGATTGACTATTTTGTCAATTGGGGAATAACTTGTATTTTAACAAATTTCACTCAGTTCTCGAGATATTCTAGAAATGAGTCCTTTGTCAGAAATACTAGTTGTAAAAATTGTTTCCCATTTTACCTCATTTATTTTGATTTCGATTACAGTGGTTTGTCTGTGCAAAAGCTTTTAAATTTAATGTAATCGAATCTAACAATAATGTTCTCTATCTCTTCCTTGGTCATAAACTGCTTCCTTTTCCCTAGGTCTGACAGGTAACCTATTCCTTGATCTCCTAGTTTGCTTAAATATTGACTTTTATGTCTAAATCCTATACCCATCCGGATATTAACTTGGTCTAGGGTGTGAGATGTTGATCTAATCCAAGTTTCTGCCGTGCTAACTTCCAATTTTCCCAACAGTTTTAATTGAAGAAAGAATTTTTTATCCCAGAAACTAGACTCTTTGGGTTAATATAAAGCAGATAACTATAATCATTTCCTGCTATCTCTTTTGCAACTAGTCTATTCCACTTAGCCAGTACCAGACAGTTTTGATAGCTGATGCTTTATAATATAATTTTTAGATCTAGTAGGGCTAAGTCATTTTCTTTTGCACTTTTTTTCATTAAATCCTTTCAAATTCTTGACTTTTTTTATTGCTCCATATGAATTTACTTACAATTTTTTCTGGCTCATTAAAGTAATTTTTTGGAATTTTGATTGATAGGGCACTAAATAAGTAGTTTAATTTATGTAGAATTGTCATTTTTATTATATGTAAGGTGATATTTACTCTCCTCCCTTGTTTCCCCTTTGTCCCTAATTACCTTCCCCATAGTTCTGGTGTGGGTCTGGACATTAAAGTAGAGTCAGATCAAGTAGAAACATACACACAGGCAAGGTGTGATGAAAGAAGTGGTTTTATTTTTAGAAACTCAGACTTTTTATAACAAAAATTTCTCTCAGGAATGACTGGTTAAAAGAGACCCAGTTTCACAATTTCCTGGGTAAATTTAGAATATTTGTTCTTAGAAATATGCATACCCCTCTCTCAGAAAAGCCTTTTACAACCACCTCTGGAGGCACAGATTGTCTGAGGTCAGGGTTCACTGGAGAGCCAACAAATCCATATAATGAGGAAGAATACATACACATCTCTGATGGAAAAGGTCACCAAGGATATGTGTAAATAACTCCCAGGAGCTGGCCCTCAACAATTATATTAGCTCAGTTGTCAGTCTGTTTGCTCTGGGAAGAGTCCCTTTCTCTCACAGGGATTGGGGGGGTCCTCAACTGAAAACATGGGGACTCTGCTGAAAATATGGGGCATGCGGCCTTGGTCATCCTGGCCAGCAGAGCTGACCAAGCGATGTCTAGCTGCTGCATTGGAGTTCTCCCACCCACTGCGCTGCTTTCCTGCCTACTCACAAAGCCAAAGCTTTCAAGGCTATTCTGAAGTTGGTCCTGAGTTTCATCCCACCACCCCTAACTCTCTACTCTTTTCCCCCAGCTCACCCTCATTCCTCTGAGACAGACCTTGTGGGTAGATGTTCTTTTCCTTTGCTCTTTCTGGATTTGAATTCTGTTAAGTGGTTCGTTTCAATTTAGTTCTGAGAGAAAGCCAGGAGACCTTGGGGCAGTGCCTGGCTTCTCTATGCCATTTTGACCAGAAGTCTGATATTACCCCATTCATCGTTTCTTACAGAATAATAGTACTCCCTCACGTTCATATATCAAAACTGTTCAGCCAATCCCCAACTGATGGACATACTCTCAATTTCCAATTCTTTGCTTCTACAAAAAACTGCTTCAAATATTTTGGAACATTTGGGAATTTTCCTATTTTTTAATGATTTCTTCTGTATCTAGGAGTACTATTGGTATTACTGGGTCAAAGGGTAAAATCACTTTTATTACTCTTTGGGCATAGTTCTATATTGCTCTCTAAAATGGTTGGATCAGTTTACAACTGCATCAAAGATGCATCAGTGTCCCAATCTTCCCACATTCTCTCCATCACTGATTGTTTTCCCTTTTTGTCATCTTAGTCAATCTGATAGATGTGAGGTGATATCTCATAGCTGTTTTAATTTGCATGTCTCAAATCAATAATGATTTGGAGAATTATTTTATATGATTGTACATAGCTTTAATTTCTTTGTTTAAAAACTGCCTTTTTCCTATACTTTGACCATTTACCAGTTGGGAAACACCTTGTAACCATATAAATTTAATTCAACTCCCCATATATTTTGGAAACGAGACTTTTATTAGAGGCCCTACCTAGAAAAATCATTTTCCATCTTTATGTTTTCCTTCTAATCTTAACAGCATTGGTTTTATTAGTGCAAAACCTTTTTAATTTAATAAAGTAAAAAATCATGTTCTGCAATTTATATTATACTCTATTTCTTGTTTGACTATAAATTTCTACCCTTCCCATAGCTCCAACAGATAGAATATTTCTTGATCTGTTAATTGATCTATGGTACCCTTTATGTTTAAATCTTGTACTCATTTTCACTCTATTTTGGAATAGGATGAGAGAAGTGATTCAAGGCCTAGTTTTTGATATACTATTTTCCAGTTTTCCAAGCAGGTTTTGCTGAATAGTGAGTTTTTTATCTCAGAAGTTAATGTCTTTGGGTTGGTCAGGCAATATATTCATTTACTACAGTTTCATTTGTACCTATCCTAATCCCCTGGTCCATTAGACTATTTCTTAACCAGTACCAAGTAGTTTAGATGACTTGTTTAGTTTTACATCTGATAAAGTTAGGTCACTTTCCTTTACATTTTTTCCATCAATCCCTTTAATGTTCTTGACCTTTTTGTTGCCCCAGATGAATTTTGCTATTTTTTTCTAACTCTGTAAAATAGTGTTTTGGTAGCTTGATTATTATGGTACTGAAAAAAGTAATTTAATTTGGGTAGGATTGTCATTTTTATTTTATTAGTTCGGTCTAACCATGAGCAATTGATGTTTTTCCAGTTGTTTAGATTGGACTTCATTTGTATGAAAAATATTTTGTAATATTTGGGGGGTGTTTTGGGGGGGGAGGTAGATTCCCAAGCATTTTATGTTGTCTACAGTTATTTATCCTTGAGCTTTGCTTTTCATACATAGAAATGCTGATTTCTGTGGATTCATTTTATATCCTGCTACTTTGCTGAATTTGTTATTTCAAGTATTAGATGATTTTCTCCAGATCTCTTATGTATAGCATCATGTCATCTATTTCTTCATTGCCTACTCTAAATCTTTGTTTCTTTTTGTTCTTTTTAGAATTTCTGTCCGTCTTGTTTCTTTCCAAATTCATCTCTTTCCTTTTGGTCTGTTAATGAAACTAGATTTATGAATATAGTGTCAGTCAATAACTTTGGGTGCTTTCTATATGAAAAAAAAAAACTAAGTCAGAAGAATGTAAACTTAGGAAGATGTCATTCATTGGTGTAAAGTGTTGGTATTTTGTTGATAACTACCACCTTCAAGCTGAAAAACTGACCAATGATAGGAGAGGACCATAGATTCAAGTAAAATGACTTAATCTTTGTTGGCACAAGAGTACCTAAAGTGTTTTCCTTTTCCTGATGCTTTTTGGGTGAAATTATTCTCAACAGAAGTGAATGAATAAAAGTTGGACATATTCTGATCTTGGCAACCATAAAGTCTGGTTAAGAATTAACTCAAATATTGAAAGTCAAACAAACCCTTTGTCCTCACAACTAGGTTCATTTTGGAACAAGATAAATTCCTGTAAACTATTGGACTCCATTAACCACGATGATTTTTTTTGTCCAAAGTACTGATGCTAATCATTGGGATTAGCAATTTTAGTTACTGTTATCATAATTCCCCTGTGTAATTCCCTTTTCTTTTTTCCCCAAGCATTGTTAATAGATTTCTGAAAGGTTTTGCCCTCAATTTTTCATGAAAGCATAAGATTTTTTCTTTTCTAATCTTACAATGTAAATAAAAATTTATATCTGTTTATTAAAAAACCTTGTTTTTCAATGTATTTATATTAATATTTTATTTCATTATATATTATAGACAGTGTCCCAAAATTTCAAGCACAATTTTAAATGTTTATAACTTTAAGCTGTATGTGTATTATGTTATATATATGTATATATATATATATATATATACATCTACCACAAATACATAGTGAGCATTATAAATATACATAGAAATATAAATTTAAAAGAATGAGAATGATAGAAGGAAAAATTAAAATTATTTGCCTTTATTATATGTATTAATGGAACTAAAAATTTTTGTTCTCACCAAAAAATTAAAAGTAGTAATAACACTATGATTCAATTCAATTCATTTTTTAAAAAAAAATCATTATTTAACACTTCATGATGCAGAGATTCAAATAAGCACAATACAATATAGATTTGCCTATAATTCAAGGGTACATAAAACAAAGGGAAAAGAGAATCTCTTCCAATTGCTCTAATGGGAGACTCAGAAAGGCTTCATGGGGGAGGTGCCATGAACTGGATCTTGAAAGAATAAAGATTCTCAGTAAACTTCCCCTGAGAGCAGTTCTAGTAGTTGAACTGATATGAAGTTTGTAGTTACCAGAATTCCCTTAGAAATTATTTTTTCTTTATGCATCTATATGATTGTCATTTGCCATTAAATTTCACAGAGCAAAGAAAAACTTCCAATATTCTTCAAAAACTTGAGTAGATATTTTGTGATTCTGGGGCTCCCCTTATGCATAATTTGTCAACTTGGTTGAGTGTTTATCATAATCTGATACAGGCCCTCTGACCTCTCTGTTTCAGAAAATATTTCAGAAAAGAGCATCTCCACAATATCTTCTCAGAAAAAGTGAAACAAATTATTCATTGTTTCCCCTTTTATTTGTTGTTGGTCTTGTTGTTTCACAAAGGTAAAGTTTTCTATCCTTCAATGCAAGGAAAGCATTAATTATGAACATTATAGTCCAGTTCAAAATTTTCTCTAATTCTTTTTGACTCATTTCTTTGTATGTAACCTATCATACATTAGGAGTTTCTCTTTTCTTTTGCCTTAAGCAAAATATCCCATCCTTAAATAAAAGTGATTTTATTCTGCTTGAATGGGTTTTTTGACTCAAAAATGGATATTCACTCCAGAAGAAATCAAAGACCTAAGCTCATCAGGTAATAGATGAATGGATACATTCTTTGATTCAATGATCCACAATAATCATCTCCTTTTTTCTGGATCACTTTTCCCCACTAATCTCCTCCGCAAGCATCACCTCCTCCACCACAAGCATCACCTCCTCCACAGGCATCACCTCCTCCACAAGCATCACCTCCTCCACAAGGATCACCTCCTCCACAAGCATCACCTCCTCCCCAGGGATCACCTCCTCCCCAGGAGCCACCTTCTCCCCAAGAACTACATCCTCCCCAGGAACCTCCTCCTCCCTGGGAATGATTTCTCTTAATATAAAAAATTCCTGTTGAATTGAACTCTTGATGAGGGCCATGTTGAGTCTTAGGGCATAGACAACAACACAATAAAAAACTAAAACAAAAAATACCAAAAATGACAATCAATATAATAAAAATAAGATCCATTTTCTTTAGTATGTAAACTCTTTCAACTTCAAAGCAGCATCAATAAGGACAATTTAGTCTTGCACACTTATCCAATTAGATGCCACTTTCTTTCTGCCACTGATACTTCTCAAAGTCCACATAGTCATTTGTCTCTGGATCTCATGGTTCATAAACATGTTTCCATTTCTTTTAGATTCACTCATTTCACATTATTCAAAGATTTTCATATTTAATAGAGAAGCATCTGAAAAATAAAACCTCAGTAATCATAGGGAAATTAGATTAGAGGAAAAGCTTTATCAAAGTCATATATGTTGTGTGAGCTTCAGTATTCATAGATTTATTCAAGTTATTTTTTCAACCAATCAAGCAAATCAAGCAAGCAACATTTGCTTATGAATTCTGTAAACAGCACTGTTCTAGAGCTAAAAATAATTTAAAGGAAATTTAGTCCCTGTCTTTCAGAAGAAAACATGAAAATATATAAGTGGAGACAGAATGCAAATAAATTAAATCCAATGTTATCATGAGGGAAAGACAGAAACTGAGGGTTTGGTGGTAGGCAATATTGTGGGAAGGAAGGGAAACCAAAAAAAGTGGCCAAGCAGAAGGTGTCTTTTTGATCTTAAACTTAAAAACAAACTAGGAATTCCAAGATAAGGAGGTGAAGAGGGAAATCTATTCAAGTACAGGAAACAACTAGTGTAAGAGAACAGAAATGGGAGATGGAATGTCAAGTGTGAAGAATGACAAGAAAGACAGTGTTGGTGTTATGTATAGTGAATAGAGGACATTATTGTGTTACAAATCTTGCCAGGTGGGATGGGATGTGACTAGATTGTGAAGACCTTTAAAGATCAAAGGATGATATGGTGCTAAGATGGGAGAGTAATGGAAAGGCAATATTGCCTTAACTCTTTCCACTCTTTGTACATAATGACTTATGAAGTACATGCATCAATCTTAATACAAAAAATGGATAGTTCAAAGAAGAGTTTATACCATGGAGAACAGAAGGGGATAAAACAGAAAAAAATTTTTTTTCAACTTCATTCTCACTTAAATTAATTTAAGGAAGGAAGAGCATACATTCACAAACAATTTGGTAAAAAAAAAATGTATCTTATTCAAGAAGGATGTAAGAGGGTAAAGAGTTAGCAGAAAAGGGAAAAAAATAAAAGGGCAAGTATTTGAGGGAAGGCAGAAGTCAGAACCAAAGTATATTCTTAGGAAGGAGAAAAAAGAGACAATTATGTATAAAAGAAAATGATGAAGGCAAATTCACAGTTAGTAATCATAACTATGAATGTGAATGGGATGAATTAACCCATAAAATGAACAAGGGTAGTAGAATGTAAGAGAAGTATGAATCCAACAATATGTTGTTTCCAAGAAACAGAAAGATAAAGAATTATAATAAAAAGTTAAAGCAGAATGCATTATGCTTCACCTAAGGGGGGGGGAACAGCAATCATGATCTCAGACAAAAGAAAAAGGAAAAAAATGGGCCTAATTAAAAGAGAAATCAGGGGAAACTATATTTTACCAAAAAGTGTCATAGATGAAGAGTTAATATCAATATTAAACAAATATGCATCAAATGGCATAGCATCCAAATTAGGAAGAAAAATTTAAATGAGTAATAGGTTGTAATAGATAATTCTAGTATAGCATTTCAATTTTCCCCTCTCAGACCTAGATAAATCAAATCATAAAAAAGGAAGAAAAATGTTAGTATGAAGAATACAATTTAAAGAAACATAAAGATGTGAGACTTTTAGAGGACACAAACAAATATATGTCAGATAAGTATACCTATTGTACACTATACAGGATGCCTTTACAAAAATTGATCTTGCATTAGGGTATAAAAAACCTAAAAAATGTAGAACGGTGTAAATACTAAGTGTAGCTTTTCCTGACAAGAATTCAATAAAAAGTATAGTCATAAAAAACTTTAGAGTAAAATTGGGATCTAAATAATCTAATTCTAAAGAATTAATAGGTGAAAGAATAAATAAGAGAAATAATCAATACTCTCATTAAAAGTAATATCATCTATGTGAAAAAACTTACCTTACTTTTTAGGCTGCAGTCAAAGTAAGTCTTAGGGGAAACTTAATATTGCTAAATGCTTCAAGGGAAGAGAGAGAGAGAGAGAGAGAGAGAGAGAGAGAGCAGATTAATGAATTGGGCATGCAACTAAAAAATCTTAGCAAAAAAAAATTTTAAATCCTCAGAGAAACACCAAAATAGAAATCCTGAAAATCAACGATGATGTTAATAATATTGCAAGTTAAAAATGATTGATAAAAGTTAGATCTGTTTTTATCAATTTTCTGATAATAATAGAACCAAATTATTGATATCAGATGTGAAAAGGGTGAATTCACAATCAGTGAAGTTGAGATAAAAGTCATTTTTCAAAGCCATTCTTTATTATATACCATTAATCTAAATTAAATGGATTAATACTTACAAAATTAATTACCTAGATTAACTAAACAGAAAATGAATACATAATTAACTATTTTAGAAGAAGAGTTGGAATAACTCATTCATGAGATCACTTAGGGAGAAAGAGGTCCAGGACCAGATGAATTCACAAGTGAATTCTAGCTAATATTTAAAGAAGAACTTGATCTAATACTACATTAACTATTTTTTATGATAAAGAAGGCTTACCAACTTTTTTCTATGACAAAAATATGACTAAACTAGAGAGAGAAAACAGATCCAAAAAACTATAGGCCAATTATCCTAAAGAATCTTGATGTCAAAATTTTAAATAAAGTAATATTAACATGAAGACAATCACATTTTTCAAAAATCATACATTATGACCAGATTGAAATTTTATCAGAAATTCCTGGATGGTTTAATATTAGGAAAATATAAACATTATTTACCACTTCAGTAAAAACATATGACAAAATACATTACCCATTTCTTTTTTTTCTTTTTTGCAAGGCAAATGGGGTTAAGTGGCTTGCCCAAGGCCACACAGCTAGGTAATTTTTAAGTGTCTGAGGCCAGATTTGAACTCAGGTACTCCTAACTCCAGGCCTGGTGCTCTATCCACTGTGCAACCTAGTTACCCCAACCATTCCTTTTACAAACACTAGATAGCATAGGAACAGATGAATCTTTACTTAAAATGGAAACTAATATCTATTCAAAACCAAGAGCAATGAGATAAATAAGAAATATTTACAATAAGATTTCTAGCAATAAGACAAGAAATGAGATCAAAAGAATAAGTATAGACAGGAAAAAACAAAAATATCACTTTTTGCATATGATATGACATTTACTTAGAAAACTTTACACTTCTCTAAAAAATACCAACTGAAACAAAATGTAACTTCAATAAAGTTGCAGAATATAAAATTAACCCATATATATTAGCATTTTTATATATTGTTAAAATCCAACAAGAAGTGATAAAGAAATGCCATTTGACAGAGAGATGGTAAAAAATACTCGAGAATCTATTCATCAAGATACACAGAGAAATTATATGAATAACATTATAAAACATCCTACAGAAATAAAGAAAAATCTAAATGAATGAAATTTGATGAAGAGATTGAGCCAATATAATAAAAATGTCAATATAACCTAAATTAATTTCTCTATTCAATGCTATAACATTAAGTCTACCAAAGAGTTACTTCATGAAACAAGAAAAAAATAATAAATTTCATCTGGAGAAATAAAAAAGTTAACATTATCAAGGGAGTCAATGCAAATAAAAAACTGTGAAGGAAGGGGGCATAGCAATACCAGATTTCAAACTATACTAAAATGCTAAAATCATCAATGCAATTTTATACAAGATAAGAAGCAAAGATGTTGATTAGTTGGACACACAAAACATAAAAGCAAATAGGCATCATAACTATGTATTTGATAAACGCAAAGATTATAGCTATTGGGGCAAGAACTCTACTTGGAAAACTGGAAAGTATTCCAGGAGAAACTGAGCATAAAACAATCTCTGATACTACACAGCCAGCAAGATAAACTCAAACCTGGTACATTGTTTTGCTATAAAGTGGGAGATATCATTAGCAAACTACTGGTACATGAATGAAATAACCTGAGATTCATGATTTTAAAAAGTCTTCATGGCACATCAGTAGAAAGAGAGGGTCATATGGACTAAAATGGTTAAATTTGATTATATAAAGTTAAAAAAATATTCTCACAAACAAAACCAACATAGCTAAAATTGGAGGAAAAGCAAGAAACTAGGCAGGAAATGGGAACATCATTTGTCTGAAAAAAAGTCTTATTTCTCAAATATAAAAGGACTGAGCCACCTCACAAACTGATAAATTGTCAAAGAATATGAAGAGACAGTTTTCAAAGAAATCAATAAAAACTGTCAGAAGTCATATGAGAAAATGTTCTGTATCACTAATCGAGAAAATACAAATTAAAACAACTCAGCTATGCTATTCACATTGATCCACACTAATTCAGGCACTGAAATCAGCAAGGAAATAATAATAATAATGTCCAGGGAATCAAAAGATAATGGGCACCAGGATAGACAAATTAGGGATAAATTTATTATTTTGTTTATCATCTAGATTTAAGAAAGTGATGGGGGGAAATGAGTAACAGAGATTAAATTTCCAAGTGTTATTTATACATTTCCCCTCCCTAGAGATTGCTGTTAAACATTATCAGTACATTGCTCCTTCGAAGACTCCAAGCTCTTCGTTCTCTGTCCCAGTGATTCTTGACTATCAGTTGCTGGTGTACACAGACATACAGACACCCATCCCCCCCCAACACATACTTTAAACTACATAGCATTTCAACATTATGACAGAGGGCAACGATGATGGTCTGGGCACGTTGTTAGAATGACAGAAGGACGCTTGTCAAAAAAACTATTCTATGGTGACCTCATGCAAGTCAAGCACTCACAAAGTGGGGGGGGGTGTCAAAGGAAGCAATACTGTGATACCCTGAAGGTCTCTCTTAAGGACTTTAGAATAAGGGGTGTCTAGGTGCTCAGTGCATAGAGCACCAGCCCTGGAGTCAGGAGTACCTGAGTTCAAATTTGGCCTCAGACACTTCATAATTACCTTGCTGTGTGGCCTTAGGCAAGCCACTTAACCCCATTGCCTTGCAAAAGAACCCCCCCAAAACAAAAAAAAAAAACAAAAAAGAACTTTAGAATAGATTGTACAACATGGGAGACAATGACACAGGACCATCTACCACGGTGTGCTTTCATCAGTGAGGGTGTTGCACTCTAATAAGGACAACATTAAAGCAGTTCAAAGAAAATGTGACCTCATTCCCTCTTGAGGACAATATATCCTTGCCCATTCTTTTCTGTATTCATTTTGCTTTCACTTATGTCCTCAGACTGGCTGATAATACTGGGGACATTCAGTTAGTACATAAGATTTTGTTAAGTAACTTCCATGTTCCAGGCAGAGTGCTGAGTACGAGATACACACACACACACACACACACACACACACACACAGACACACAATGTTCTCTCACTCTAGCAGGTTTTTCTTTTCATTCATTTATAACATGTATGTAGTATAACTCCTGGGATGGAGAGAGGGGAAGATCAGTATCATATTTTGAGGGAGATATTTAACGAAGTTTATAATGATACAAAAACACAACATATATAATATTATTATGCAGTTTTCTAAGTAAGTCTGCTGCCCATAGAATCTCTTTCTATTTGAGTTTCCTACCACTGCTTTATGCATTCTCGACAACACTATTATCTTACCTGATAAGTAAGGTCTTCAGGGCTTTACTCTCTGCTCTGCAGTTGATCTCTCTTGTTTTCATTCTTTTATTTATTTTTTTAATGTATCCTTTCCTCTATTTAGTGTCAGCTCTTTGAGAGCGGAGGTTGTGTCACTTTTTCTCTTTATATCACACTGCTTAATACAGTGAGTGGCACATAATATGGTATGTGCTTAAATGCTTTTTCATTTGCTCATTTATTCAATAAACACATTAATGTTAAATCAGTTTCATAAAGTTGCATTCTTCTGGTTTCTTAAACTGAAATCCCTCCTGTTTCTTTTTCTCTGGTCTCTAAGCATTAGAATACAAAAGTATTTATATACTTTTATTGATAGTATTTACTACCATCATTGACCATTTGGCCCCTACATTTCTGACTTTAATTCTATCAGACTAGTTTAAATATTCATTTGGGTTTGTTCTTGAAAAAACATCAAACTGAGTTTTACTTTGGAAAATTGTAGATATATCAATATAGAAAGTTGTGACCAATGAGCCTATTTGACTTCACACAATGTTTAATACATGTAAATGAAAAATCAAATTGTAACTGAAATGTAAAATTAATTAGAATGTATACTTAGCAAAAACAGCAACTAATGTGGAAAATTCTGTTGTGTTGGTCTAAAGTCAGGTGTAATATTTTAGAACTAGAAGGGTTATCTACCTTATCACCGTTTCTCATTTTTTTTTTGCAAGGCAAATGGGGTTAAGTGGCTTGCCCAAGGCCACACAGCTATGTAATTATTAAGTGTCTGAGAGCAGATTTGAACTCAGGTACTCTTGACTCCAGGGCCAGTGCTCTATCCACTGTACCACCTAGCCACCTCATTTCTCATTTTTTAAAGATAAATTTCGGTGCGGAAATTATTCAGATTGACAAATTGCTCAATGATAAATTTCTTTTTTGTATTTTCGAATGTATTATGGAATTCTCTGTTTTAATTTGTGAAACATAAGGCATATTTTTTCCTATTCTACTAGTTCCATAGAACGGATTGCATCCCCTAAGAAAAAAGCAGAAAATTCAACTACAAACCCTTTTACCAGAATTTAATGAAAACTCAAGGAAGAGAAAGCATAAAGATACCAATTAGATGGTTTAAAAACATCTTTGTATCAATTTATGTGAATATATATTAGATATCCATGTTGTTAATTGTCTAAAGTTTTTCATACTGATAGAAATTAGTTTTTTGGTGTTGGTAATAACTACTTATGGGGAGGTTTTTAAGTAGATTTGCCTAAGCTTATGCAGTTTTTTTTTTATTCCTTAAAAGTTGATGTCTTTGAGGTTTTGAATGTGGAATAAAGTTTCAATCTAGTCTTTATTTATGGAATATTAAAAAGCTTTCAATAAATGACAGTGCAAATATAAAAAGCTAAACAAAAGTTCTTTTCATTTTTCCCTAATCATTTTGGGAAAGAGACCTAGTAGAGGTATTTATAAGCAGCTTAATAACTCTTTGGGTATAAATCTAGATTGCTCCTCAAAATGGTTGGATTAGTTTACAATTCCAACAATGGTGAATTACTGTCCCAATTTTTCCATATCACCTCCAAAATTTATTGCTTTCCCCTTCTATCATTTAAACTAGTATGATAGGTATAAAAATTTAGCTAAAGATTGTTTTAATTCATTTTTCTATTCAAAATCATTAAAATCATTTTTAATATTACTATAAATTACTTTTATTTCTTCATCAAAAAATTGCCTGTTGATATCCTTTGACTATCAATTGAATAATTACTTGCATTCTTATAGATTTGACAAAGTTCTTTATAAATTAAGACATGAGACCTTTATCCGAGAAACAATCTGAAGATTTTACTCCATTTTTCTGCTTTCCTTTTTATCTCAACTACATTGTTTTTATTTGTGCAAACCTTTTTTTTTAATTTTGTATAATCAAAAGTATCCCTTTTACACCTCTCACTGTTCTCTATCTCTTGTTTGTTCATAAATTATTCACCTATTCATAAGACTGAGAGGTGATATGCTCCTTGTTCTTCAAATTTTCTTGTGATATCTCTCTTTATAGCTAGGTCATGGATCCATTTTGACCTCATTTTGGTAAATAGTGTAAGACATTATCCTATGCCTAATTTCCACCAGACTGGTTTCTAGCTTTCCCAATTTTTTTAACCAAACAATTAATTCTTATTCCCAAAACTTAAGGCTTTATATATGCTAAATACAATTACTACAGTTATTGACTCCTGTAAATTGTATATCTACTCTGTTCCATAGATCAAACTGTCTTTTTACTAGCCAGTACCAGATAGGTTGAATAATTACTGTCTTATAATTTGGTGTAAAGATCTTTCACTACTAAGCTTTTTTTGTTTACTTTTTTTTGTTACTTCCTTTGACAAGCTTCCTTTTGTTTCCAAATTAATTTTATTATTATTTTTTCTGATTCAGTAAAATAATTTTGATAACATTAATTAGATGGAAATTGAATACATATAAACAGTTAAATTGTCAGTTTTATTATATTCCATTTTATGAAAAAAATTCATATTATTTATTATTAATTTGTTATATTAACTATAATTTATTATATCTATTATATTGAATAATATTGTTAACTTGGTATCCTTGTTTCACATCTGATCCTACTGGTATGGCCTCTCACTTATCCCCATTACAAATAATGATTGTTGATGGTTATAGGTAAAGGCTTTTTTATCAATGTATTAAACATTCTGAAAACAGATTTTCCTTTTAAATTCTTTTGGTATTTTATTTTTTCTAGTTACTTGTAAAGATTGCTATCAATATTCATTTATGTAAGATTTTGATTTCCATATTTTTCTCCCTCCTTTCCTTCCCTCCCTCTCCAAAGGCAGCAAGTGATCTGAGATAGATTATCTGAATATAAACATTTTGAACATATTTCCATATTAGTCATGTTATGAAAGAAGAATCAGAAAAAAAGTGGAAAAAATGAAAAAAATTTAAGAAGTGAAAATTTATATTTACTGATCTGCATTCAGACTCTATAGTTCTTTCTCTGGATGTGAATAGCATTTTCTATTACAAGCCTTTTGCCCACTATATTGTTGAGAAATACTAATTCTATCATAGTTGATAATCACACAATGTTGCTGTTACTATGTACAGTATTCTTCTGGTTCTTCACTTCACTCAACAGCAGTTCATGGAAATCTTTTGAAGTTTTTCCATAATCTACCTGTGATTTCTTACAGAATATACAGAACAACAGTATTCCATCATATTCATATACACAACTTTTTTAGCTATTCCTCAGTTAGTGTGCCTTCCCTCAATTTCCAAATCTTTGCCACAACATAAATGATATAAACATTTTTCTACATGTGGATCCTTTCCCCCTTTTTTATGATCTCTTTGGAGTATAGACTTAGTAGTGGTTTTATAGCCCCTTGGGTATACTTGCAAATAACTCTCCAGAATGGTTGGATCAATTTACAACACTAGCAATGGTACATGTGTCCCAATCTTCCCATAGCTCCTCCAACATATATGATTTTCCTTTTCTGTACCATTAATGAAGCTTGTACTAATAATGATAGATGTGAGGTGGTACCTCAGAGTTGTTTTAATTTGCATTTCTCCAGTCAATAATAATTTTTTTCGTGCCTATAGATAGCCTTAATTTCTTCATCTGAAAACTTCTACATATCTTTTGACCACTTATCAATTAGGGCATTTCTTGTATTTTTATAATTTTTGACTCAGTTCTCTATTTATTTTAGACATGAGGCCTTTATCAGAGACACTGGCTGTAAAATTGTTTCCAAGATTTCTGCATTCCTTTTAATCTTGGTTGCATTGTGCAAAAGTTTTTTGAACCTATCTGTATTTAGAATCTTTTCTATCTCTTGTTTGGTCATAAATCTCTCCATAGATTGGACAAATAAATATTCCTTGTTCTCTTAATTAACTTACTATTTGGCGCAGTTAGATGGCGCAGTAGATAGTACACTGACCTTAGCGTCAGGAGAACCTGTGTTCAAATCTGGCCTCAGATACTAGACATTTACTAGCTCTGTGATTGAGCAAGTCATTTAACCCTGAATCTCTCACATCCAAGTCCATCTCTAGTCATTGTGATCCATTTCTGGACCCTGGACTCAAATGGTTCTGAAAGAGAAAGTGAGATTGTGACTTAACACAGCTCCTCCTCAGTCAAATCCAATTCATGAACATGCCATGACGTTACCTCCCTAGTGTCTTGGTCTTCTTCAAGAGTGGACAAACAACAGTACAGTTGCCCTAGGGGATCACCTTTTATGTCTAAATCCTGTACACAATTCAATTATGTCTTGGTATAGTGTGACACATTAATCTATGCCTAGTTTATGTCATGCTGTTTTCCAATTTTCCTAGCAGTTCTTGCCGAATTGTGAAATCTTATCCAGAAACTTCCAGAATCCTTTGGTTTATCAAATGATAGATTACTATAGTCATTTACCACTGGTTCTTTTCTACCTGATCTATTCCACTGATTCACTCTATTTCTTAACCAGTATCAGATAATTTTGATGACTGTCACTTTGTAATATAGTTTCAGATCTGGTATGGCTAAGCCACTTTGCTTTTTTTTCATTTAGTCCATGAATATTCTTTACCTTTTGTTCCTTCAGTTGAATTTTGTTACCATTTTTTTTCTAATTTCATAAAATAACTTTTTGGTAATTTGATTGGTATGGCACTGAAAGTAGATTAATTTAGGTAGAATTGTCATTTTAAAATATGTTTAGCCTTAGAATAGGAACAATTGAAATTTTTCCAATTGTTTCGATATGACTGTATTATAATGGTGTTCATATAATTTCTGGGTATATCTTTGTAAGGATTCTACCAAGAATTTTTTGTTATCTACATTTACTTTAAATGGAATTTCTTTTTGTTTATTTTGTTTAGTTGATTCTGTAGGTTTCTCTAAGTGCAACAACATATCTATAGAGTGATATTTCTCTTATTGCATATTCTAATTATTTCAGTTTTTTCTTCTCTTATTGCTAAAGCTAACATTTCTAGTACAATACTGATTAATAGTGGTTATAACAGGAATCCTTGTTTCACCTTTTTATCTTATCCCCAATTCAGAAACTATTTGCTGATGGTTTAAGATAGATATTGCTTATCATTTAAGGGAAAACTCCACTTATTTATATGCTCTCTAGTATTTTTAATAGAATGAATGCTGTATTTTGTTTTTAACATCTATTAATATGATTTCTCTTAGATTTATTATTGAATTATTAAATTATGCTGATAGTTTTCCTAATTAATGAACCAATCCTTCATTAGTGGAATAAACCCCACCTAGTCATAGTGTATAATCCTGGTGATAAAATGTTGAAATTGCTTTGTTGAAATTTTATTTAAATTTCTGATTTAGGGATTGATCTATAATTTTCATTCTCAGTATTGGCTCTTCTGAATTTAGTATCAGAACTATGTTGATGTCATTAAAGGAATTTGGCAGGACTCCTTTTTTTCCATCTATTTTTTCAAATAGTTTATATAGAATAGGAATTAATTGTTATTAAAATGCTTGGTAGAATTCCTTTGTGAATCCATCTCATCCTGAAATTTCTTTTTTTTCCTTAGGGAGGTTATAGATTGCTTCTTTAATTTCTTCTTTTAAAATTTTATTAAATATTTTATTTCCTTTTTTGTTTATCTGGGCAATATGGAGTTTTGTAAATATTCATTCATTTCACTTAGATTGTCCAATGCCTTTATGTTTTTAAAATTCCACCTTAAAATGAGGAACATTCAGAAAGCAGGTCATGATTAAAAGTAAAAGCAGAGTAGAAACAAAAGGTAAAACAATTATTACAGGAATGGGAAATCGGCTGTGTGATATGGCAAGTTAAACACTCAGCAAGATTTTAGACTGCATTCATATGTTTAGAATGAAGATTGAGTAAGGGATATATATATAAAATATGGTTTCTCCTCATAAGATGACATTTTGACTGCTGTCACCAGTTCTGAACACTGTATTAGAGAAAGAATTTTGACAAGGGTAAGACAAGAAACACTTATATACTATCTACAATGTGCCAGACCTGAACTAAGCACTTTACTTTTTTTTAAATCATTATTATCTCATTTGATCTTCACAGCAAGGTCAAGACATTGGTGTTATTACTGTTCATCATTTTGCAGAAAAAGAAACTGAAGTAAACAGAAATTACATGGTTAATGTGTCTGAGATCATATATCTTCAAGCTTACTGAGTTCTTTCCCAAAGCTTCTACTGTGCCAGCAACTGCTTTGAGTTCGTTTTGGTCCTGAGAATGTCATATAGAGATTTATTGTGGAAACTAGGATATTTATTGTGAAAAAGAGAAGAGATGGGGACAATTGGTGTTGCCTTTAAATATACAAAAAGATGCCAAAGAAAAGGGAGTGTACTTGTTTTATTCAGCTCTAGATTAAAGAACTAGAATGGAATTAATAGTAGCTAAAGCAGACTACCTCAATATACTGGACTTGCAGTTGGAAGGAACCTCAGAGGTCATTTAGCATCAATTCACTCATATTGCAGAAGAATAAACTGAGTCCCAGATAGGTGAACTGCCCAAGATCATATGATTAAGTGGCCGAACCTTAATTCAAAGCCAGATTCTCTGACTTCAAAACCAGGGATCTTTGCATAAAACCAGTTTGATCCCTTTTGAATAAATCATTAAAATTCTATGACTATCTAATTTATTACTTTGTACTTTACTTAAAATTGAATATTTATTCATAAACAAACAAAAAAAATTTGTAGTTGGTGGTGCAAATTTCATTATCCTCATAGGCATCTGGAAAACTGAGAATTAAAAAGGAAACACACTTCATAAATGCTTTTATAGGAGTCACTACTTGATACCAAACATAGAAGATAAATAGTGCGGGAACTTTGCTTCCTCTAATCCATCCTCAAGTATTTTCCATCTAATATGTCTTTCATTTTTCTACAGAAGATAAATATTCTCACAGGGATTCAGTAAAATCCTTTTTGATTAATGTGACTCTTCATGATCCAACTTTGGGGTATTCTTGGAAAAGATATTGGACTGGTTTGCCTTTTTTACTTCTAGCTCATTTTACAGATAGGAATCTTTGGCAAGTAGGCTTAAAGATTAGTTCAGGGTCAAACAGCAACTGTCTGAGGTTAGATTTGAACTTGAAGATGAGTTTTCTTGATTCCACACCCATTTCTCTATCCACCGCACTCCCTAGCTGCCCCAAAACTCTTTTACTAACTGAAAAGTAAAGAAAGGGAGGGGGGAAAGAGTGAAGGAAATGAATAGAAAAGATATTGCCCTCCCTGGGCCCCAGTTTCTTATTTTGCAAGACTCAGGAATTGAATTTTATGATCTCTAAGATCACTTTCAACTCTGAAATTCTAAATTTATGAATCTTTTTTCTCCCAAATAGGAACAGAATCAACCCTAGTAAAAGACATACTTTGTCCCCAATAACCAAGCCTACTGGGCTCTCTTGGCTCACTTTGGTGGACCCAGAACTAAGAAGATTCCTATACCACCCTTCCTCAATTGGTGTCCTAGAAGCTACTGGTAATCTCATACACAATCAGAAAGGGCTGGATAACCATGAAGGATAGTGGAAGCCAGGGCACTGTCTTACCTGCAGTCACAGATGTTGTCCTTTCAGAATCTGGTGAACAGCAAAAGATGCCTTCAGAAAAGCAAGGTGTATGAATAGATAGAGTGCACCTCTGGCTCCTTTGGCTGTTAATATATAGCCTTAAAAAACTTTAGTCACATTATAAAATGTACTTTGGATAGTTTTATTAGAAGGTCTGAGTCAGCTTTTGCCCCACCCCTTCTGAGGAGGGTGACTCCCATTTTGAATTCAAACTTGCACTTTTTTTCCCCCCAATCAATAAAATCCATAATGAAATGTAATGAATGCCACTAGGTAGTGGGCTTCAGTCCTGCTTCAACTGGTACTGACTTTTTATCCCCATGGAAGTCATTCTTAGTACTCTTGGAAACTCTTTAAGACTCAATTTCAGGGGTGGCTAGGTGATGCAGTGGATAGAGCATGAGCCCTGGAGTCAGGAGGACCTGAATTCAAATCCAGCCTCAGACACTTAATAATTACCTAGCTGTTAGGCCTTGGGCAAGCCACTTAACCCCATTGCCTTGAAAAAAAATTAAAAAGAAAGACTTAATTTCAGACAAGATACTGATACGCATTGGCGGAAGAAGTTGGAATCCACATACCAATGGAATCACTGGTCTTGTACCAATTCTTTTTTTTCCTAATTGATATTTTACTTTATTTTTCAAATTACATGTTATGAAAATTTTCCAACATTTATCCACAGGCATATACATATTTATAGGTCACATAATTTTCTTCCACCTTCATTCTCCATCCCGCCTTCCCTCAGTGGCAAACAAGTCTGGTGAACTTTGTACATAATACATTTGTGTTTAATATGTTTACAGATTAGTCATTTTTCTGTATGTGGAATTAGAACTAAGGGAAAAGAAAGAAAACCATGAAAAAGGAAAGAAAAATATGAGAAATTTTTAAAAAGTGATTCTATAGGTTTTTCTTTGTTTTTCTTCTTCTGGATATGAACAGCACTGTCCATAACAGGTCTCCTGGTTCTAATCTTCTGAGAGGAGTTGCATCCATCAGTACTGATCAACTCACAATATTGTTGTTAATGTGTGCAATATTCTCATGGTTCTGCTCCCTTCATTCAGCATAAGTTCCTGTAATTTGTTCAATGCCTCTCTAGAGTTCAACCATTTATGGTTTCTTATAGAACAATAATATTCCATAACATTCATATACTATAGTTTGTTTAGTCATTTCCCCAATTGATGAGCACACCCTCAATTTCTAATTCTTTGTCATTATAAAAAGAGCTACTATCAATATTTTGGAACATGTGGGACTTTTCCCATTTGTTATGATTTCTTCTGTATATAGGCCTAGTATTAGTGTTACTGGGACAAAGGGTATGATCAGTTTTATTGCTCTTTGGGCTTAGTTCCCTATTACTCTCCAGGATGGTTGGATCAGTTGGATCAGTTGGATCAGTACATTGTACTAATAGTTGTTTTAATTTGCATTTCTCTAATAACTAATGATTTAGAGCATTTTTTCATATGATTATATATAGCTTTAGTTTCTTCATTTGCAATTGGCCTATTCATATCCTCTGACTATCAATTTGGGGAATGACTTATAATCTTAAAAATTTGATTCAATTTTCTATATATTTTAGAAATGAAGCCTTTATCAGCACCCCTAGCTTTTAAAATTGTTTCCCAGCTTTCTGTTTTCCTTCTAATGTTGGCAGCATCAATTTTATTAGTGAAAAAAGGTTTTTTTTTAAATTTAACATAGTCAAAATCATTGATTTTGCAATTTGTAATGTACTCTATTTCTTCATAAATTTGTCTCATTTCCATAGAGTATTTCTTGATCTATTAATTGGTCTATAGTATAGCCTTTTATGTCTAAATCCTTTACTCATTTTGATGTTATTTTGGTATTATGAGATGTGGGTCTATGCTAGTTTTTGCCATACTATTTTCTAGTTTTCCCAATAACTTTTATAAAATAGTGAGTTTTTATTCCAGAAATTTATGTCTTTTGGTTTGTTACACAGTAAATTATTGTAGTCATTTGCCACTGTTTCTTTTGAGTTTATTCTAATACACTCAACTATTACTTTATTTCTTAACCTTTACCAGGCAGTTTTGATGCCTGTCACTTTATAGTATAGTTTAGAGAACAAGGTCATCTTCCTTTAGATTTTTTTTCATATTTTCTCTTGATATTTTTGATTTTTTGTTGCTCCAGATGAATTTTGCTACTATTTTTCTAGCTTGGTAAAGTAGGTATTTGATAATTTGATTGATATGGCACCGAATGAGTAATTTAATTTGGGTAGAATTATCATTTTTATTTTATTACTTTGATCTAACTATGAGCAACTAACATTTTTCCAATTGTTTAGATCTGTCTTTATTTGGGTGAAAATTATTTTGCAATTGTGTTCATATAGTTACTGAGATTGTTATGTGAAGTAGATTCCCAAGTATTTAATATTGCCTGCACTTACTTTAAATAGAATTTTTCTTTCTATCTCTTGCTCTTGGGTTTTGTTGTTCATATATAGAAATAGTAATAATTTATGTGATAATGCTAATTTATTTTATATCTTATTGCTTTGATGAATTTGTTAATTGTTTCAAGTAGTTTTTAGATGATTGTCTTTAAGTATATCATGATGTCATTTGCAAAAAGTAAGTTTTGCTTTCTCTTTGCCAATTCTAATTCAATTTCTTTTTCTTCTCTTATTGCTAAAGCTAACATTTCTATATTTTATAGAAATATTTTAAATATTCTATATATAACATTACTATATTGAATAGTAATGGTGATAATAGGCATCCTTATTTCACCCCTGATCTTATTAGAAATGATCCTAGTTTATCCCCATTACATATAATAAATGCTGATGGTCTTGATAACTACTGTTTATTATTTTAGGGAAAATTCCATTTATTCCTATACTTTCTCTTGTTAATAGGTATGGAGGTTATATTTTGTCAAAGGTTTTTTTCAGCATCTATTGAGATAATCATGGTTTCTATTGTTTTTGTTATTGATATGCTCAATTATGTTGAGCAATTTCCTAATATTGAACTATCCCTGCCTACCTGATCATAGTATACTATACTGGTAATAACTTCTGGTAATCTCTTTGCTAAAATTTTATTTAATATTTTTGCATAATCATTAGAGAGATTGATCTATAATTTTCTTCTACTGTTTTAGTGCTTCCTGGTTTGGGTATCAGCACTATATTGTTGTCCTAAAAGAAATTTGGCAGAATTCTTCCTCCTATTTTTTAAAAATAGTTTATATAGAATTGGAATTAATTGTTCCTTAAATATTTGACAGAATTCACTTGTCAATCCAACTGGACATTTTCTTAGGGAGTATTTTGAAATTTTCTTCAATATCTTATTCTTAATGGAGTTAAATATTTTATTTCCTTTTCCAATTATCTGGGCAATTTGTTTTTTTTTTTGTTTGAGTAAATATTCATCCATTTCACTCAGGTTAACAAATTTATTGGTATACAGTTAGGCAAAATAGCTCCGAATTATCTCTTTAATTTCCTCTTCATTGGTGGTATGTTCACCCTTTTCATTCTTGATACTTGAATTTGGTTTTCTTAATTTTTTTTATCAGATTTATCTATCATTGATTTTTTATAAAATCAACTCTTAGTTTTATTTATTAGGTCAATATTTTTCTTCTTTTCAATTTTATTAATCTCTCCCTTGATTTTCAAGATTCCTAATTGGGAATATTTAATTTGTTATTTTTCCCGCTTATTTAGTTGCATACCCAATTCATTGAGCTCCTCTTTCTCTGTTTTATTCATATAGGAATCTAGAGATATAAAATTTCCCCTAAAAATTGCTTTGGTTACATCCCATAACATTTGTTAAACTGTTTCATTATTATAATTTTCTTTGATAAAATGACTGATTATTCCTATGATTTGTTGTTTGATTCACTTATTCTTAAAAGTTATTTAGTTTCCGATTAAAACTTTTATTTTATCTTTCCATGGACCTTTATTACATGTAATTTTTATTACATCATGATCTGAAAAGCATGCATTTATTATTTTTTCCATTCTTCATTTGATTCTAATGTTCTTATGTCCTTGTACATGATCAATTTTGGTATATGTGCTGCAGAGAAAAGGCATATTCTTTTTATCTCCATTCAGTTTTCAACAGTGGTCTATCATATCCAAGTTTTCTAAGATTTTATTCATTTCATTAATTTCCTTCTTGCTTATTTATCGAGTCTGAGAGAGGGAGGTAGAAGTCACCTATTATCATAGTTTTTGCTGTCTATGATAACTTGTAATTTATTCAATTTCTCCTCTAAGAATTAGGATGCTATATCACTAAGTGTATATATGTTTAAAAATGATATAACTTCATGATGCCTTTTTAGAAGATGTAGTTTCCTTCTATTTTTGCTTTTGCTTTGTCTGAGATCAGGATCACTACCCCCTAATTTTTTGTTTCATCTGAAGCATAATGTTTTTTAGTACAGCTTTTTACCTTTACCCTGGTGTATCACTGTTTCATATATAAATTTCTTATAAAGAACATATTGTAGGATTCTGGTTTTTAATCCATTCTGTTATCTGCTTTTATGGGAGAGCTCATTTCATTCACATTTACAATTAAGATTACTAATTCTTTGTTTCCTTCCATATTATCTTTCCCTATTTGTACTTTTTCTCTTTCCTCTTATTCCTCCTCACTAATGTTTTGCTCCCCTTTAATTTTTCTTTTAAGTTTTAACTTTCCATCTAATTTCACTTGCACATTCATCTTCCCTTTTATCAGTCCCTTCTTCCCTTTTCTTTCCCAGTTCCCTGTGGAGTTGGATAGATTTTAAACCCAATTGGGAATGTATCTTGTTCCTTCTCTGGGCCAAATCTATTGAATAAGATTTGCTTAGTGTTCACACCCTCCCCTGTTTCTCTATACTATAATAGGTATTTGTGATTCTTCACTGGTGTTATTTATCCACTAATGCCTTATCCTACTTTTTGTGTTTTATTGTAATCAAAGTACAATCAGTCAATGATTTGATTGATTTACTGCTCGATTGATCAATAAAATCAAGGTGCTATCATTCAAAGTACAATCAATCAAATACTGATTGAGTGATTCTCGATAAGCAATCTTGCCTCATAGTCACTACATATTCTCCCCTCTTCTGTTTCATTAGAAATATACTTAGGAGTCATGAATCAATCACATCAAGTCACAATCACTTTAGATCTTACCTCTTTTCAAAGTACACTTCATGGACACACAATCCCCATGAACCAAAGCAAAGTAATACCAAATCATTTCTGAAACATTTGTACCCCAAATATACTCTTTCCCACTCCCCACTTTAGCTCCCCAACCATGGTACTTAAGCTAAAATCACTTCTTGGTTGGTTGGTTGGTTCTTGTCCAATCAAAGAAGACCAAAACAGCATCATCATGTTTGAGAAAAATTACGGTGTGCCCAACTGTGGCTGTTGAGACCAATATAAGTTCAGAATGTTCTACCATAGTTAGGGCATTGAGGGGTGGGTACTCTAAACTTACATATGTCAAGTTTCTTTTGAATTGCTTCAATTCTGCCTTTCTCAAAGAGTGTAAACCCCTCACTAATGAGGGCATGCCTGCTGGGTGGTCCTGTGCCAGTGTCTTCCATGCTGTACAATCTATTCTAAAGTTCTTCAATGAGACCTGATTCAGAGTGTCTTGGTATCATTTCTTCTGACCCCCTTGTGAGCACCTGCCCTTTGGAAATTCTCAATAACACAGCTCTTTTGACAAGAGTATATCTGGCATTCTAACTATGGGTCTAGCCCATTGTATTTGTACTCTCTGTAGTAATGTTGGAATGCTAGGTAATTTAGCTTGTTTGGTAGTCAGTCATTAGTATAAATCTCTTCTCTCCCATACTTTCTTTTGAGCCTCCCAAATGCTGAGTTAGCTCTGGCAATGTGTGTATCAACCTCATTGCCAATGTGTTCCTCCTTGTAAGAACACTGCCAAGGGAAGTAAACTTGTCCACAACACTCAAAGTTTCACCATTTACTGTAATTGATAGTTTCACAAAAGAATGGTGTGGTGCTGACTCATGGAGCACCTATCTTTCCTTTATGTTAACTGTTAGACCAAAATTTACACAAGCAGTGGAGAATTGTTCCGTACTTTTTTACATCTCAGCTTCAGAGGCTGCACTGAGTGCACAATCATCTGCAAACAGAAGATCATGCACCAACATTCCCTCCACTTTGCTCTTGGCTTGTAGTCTTTTCAAGTTGAATCACTTGCCATCAGTGTGGTAGCTGACCTTGAGACCATGCTCATCTTCAGGGAAGGTGTCTGATAACATGACTGAAAACATCGTCCTAAAAAGTATGGTAGCAAGTGCATGTCCTTGTTTCACTGGAAAATCTTGAGAGCATCGTACACTATCCAGAACCTAGGAGGCAGGCATATATGAAATTGATATATGTAAAGTTTATGAACTTCTCCAGGAAGTCAAATTTTAGCATAATTTTCCATAAGCCCTCACAATTGATATTATCAAAATACTTGGTCAGATCTACAAATGTTGTATACAGACCTCTATTCTGTTCCTGGCATTTTTCTTGGAATTGTCAGGCAGCAAACACTATATGGACTGTTCCCCTACCCTTTCTGAAGCTACAAGGACGTCACCATCTTTCAGGTGAAGTATCAGTCTCTTTAGAAGGTCTCTGGAAAGAATTTTACCAGCAACGAATAAAAGAGAAATATCTTTGTGATTGTCACAGGACAATATATTCCCTCTACCTATACAGAGATGGACAATGGAGGCATTGTTGGATTCTTGGGGGATAACCTCTTCATGCCATATAATATGGACAACTTCAGTCAGTTTTTGAATAAATAATGTAGATGTCAGCTGGAAAAGAATCAGCACCAGATGCTTTGCCACATGAAAGGAGTCTAATGACATTCATACCTTTTCTTCAGGTGGAACTTCATCTAGACACTGATTGAGTTCAACTACAGGTAAACAGTCAATGGTTTCTGCATTAATTGATGATGGTCTGTTAAGAGCACTATGGAAGTGTTCAGCCCATCTCTCTAGGATCATATCCCTATCATTAATCAATGTAGATCCAACAGCACTGATTAGTTGAGATACACCACATGTCTTTGACCCAAAAATAGTTTTTTGATTTATTACTCTCAGCATAAAATTAGATTTCATCTGCCTTCTTATTGAGCTAAGATACCTGTATCTCTTGAAATTTCACTTGATCTTTACTTTTGATGGAATTAAATGCTGCTTTCTTAGAAATGGATGAGTTAGGGGCAGCTAGGTGGTGCAGTGGATACAACACCAGCCCTGGAGTGGTGGATCAGTGGAATAGACTAGGTGTAATGGTACAAAATAATTATAGTAATTTGGGTTTGGTAAACCCAAAGTGTCAAGCTATTGGAATAAAAACTCGCTCGTCAATAAAAAGTGTTGGAAAAATTGGAAGTTAGTATGCCAGAAACTTGGATTAGACCAACACCTCCTACTCTATGCCAAGAGAAGATCAAAATGGGTACAGGATTAGACATAAAAGACAATATTAAAAGCAAACTAGGATATCAAGGAATAGTTTACCTGTCAGATCTATGGAAAGGGAAGAATTTTATGACCAAGGAAGAGATGGAGAAGATCATTAAAAACAAACTAGACAATTTTGATTACATTAAATTAAAAACTTTTGCACAGACAAAACCACTATAACCAAGATCAAAAGAAATGTGGTAAATTAGGAAACAATTTTTACAACTAGTATTTCTGACAAAGGGCTTATTTTTGAAATATATAGAGAACTGAGTCAAATTAAAAAAAAACAAGCCACTATCCAATTGACAATGGGTCAAAGGATATGCAATGGCAATTTAGAGATGAAGAAATCAAAATGATCCATAGTCTTATGAAAAATGGCTCTAAATCACTACTTATTAGAGAAATGTAAATTAAAGCATCACTGAGGTACCACCTCACACCTCTCAGACTGGCCAATATGACCAAAAAGAACAATGATCAATGTTGGAAGGGATATGGAAAATCTGAGCCACTAATACATTGTTGGTGGAGCTGTGAACTCATCCAACCTTTCTGGAGAACAATTTGGAATTATGCCCAAAGGGCAACAAAATTATGCATACCCTTTGATCCAGCAATACCACTACTGGGTCTGAAGAGATGATATAAAAGGGTAAAAATATCACTTGTACAAAAATATTCATAGCAACCCTGTTTTTCGTGGCAAAGAATTGGAAATTAAATGAATGCCCCTCAACTGGGGAATGGCTTAACAAACTGTGGTATGTGTATGTGATGGAACACTATTGTTCTATTAGATACCAGGAGGGATGGGATTTCAGGGAAGCCTGGAAGGATTTGCATGAACGGATGCTGAGAGAGATGAGCAGAACTAGAAGAATATTGTACACCCTAACAGCAACATGGGGGTGATGATCAACCTTGATGGACTTGCTCATTCCATCAGTACAACAAACAGGCACAATTTGGGGGTATCTGAAATGAAAAATACCATCTCTATCCAGAGAAAGAATTGTGAAGTTTGAACAAATACCAAAGACTATTACCTTTAATTAAAAAAAAACATTATCTTATTATGTAATTTTGCTATCTCTCATACTTTATTTTTCTGCCTTAAGGATTTGATTTCTTTCTCATCAGATTCAAGTTAGATCAATGTATACCATGGAAACAATGTAAACACTAAAGACTGCTTTCTGTGGGAGTGGGGGAGAGAATTAAAATTAGGGGAAAAATTGTAAAATTTATTATAAATAAAATCTTTCTTTTATCAAAAAGAAGAAAAGAAAAGAAATGATGAGCTATCATTCTGGTCAATCCTGTGGAGTTCCCATTTTTCTTTTAATATTTAACCCCTTCATTTTCATCAAACCAGTCTTGGTGTTTGCAAATGTTCTGATCCAGATGAGCAAATGCAGTGCTGTACACCAAATCTCTGAAAACTGACCACTTTTTCTGCTCCACTGTTGTTAACTGTGTGTTGTCTCTATTTTCTCCCAAGTTAGCAACAAACTATTGCTGCTCAGGGAGACACTAATCTCTTGATGTTAATTCATCTAGGATTCTTTTTGCCTTGGGGCTACCACTTTGGTTGAATGTGAATAGTTAACTTAAAGAGGATGAGTCTGTGATCAGTGCAGCACTCTGCACCACACATTGTCTTTGTCACTCTCATGCCCTATCTGTCTCTTCTTACAATCACATAGTCTAATAGATGCCAATATATGCTAGGTGGGTGCATCAAGGAAGTTTTACTGCATATCAGTAAATGCAAGTCTTCAGTAATAGGTGACCATTGCTATTACTACTTCTAACTCCATTCCTCCCAAGTACTCCTTACCATGTCTGGTAATCTGAGCCTACTCTAGCATTAAAGTCACCCAGAATTTTAAGGTCATCCTCTTTTGGTACATGGATGATAAGGCTCTCCAGGTCTTCATAAAATTTTTCTTTAACTTCATCAGTGTTTGTCAAGGTGGGAGCATGTGAATTGATGAAGGTAACATGGTGTTTTCTTGGAAGTGGTAATCTCATTGTCATGAGTCTATTGTTCACTCTCTTCTGGTAGGCATTCAAGAACATTGACTAGATTTGTTTTGATTGAAAAACCCAACTCAATTTCACAGTATTCCCCTTTTCTGTAACTACATAAGGAAAAAAATGTGTATCCATGTACAACTTCAGTAAGCTGGCCTTTATTTGTCAGCCTGGCTTCAGTCAAGACTGCTGAGTTCTCTTGCAACAAGAACTGTTCATCTTTCAGGTCTATTGGATCTTGTGTTGTGTATGAGTATGCACACATTCCGTGCATTAATGGTAAGTGGAATCCTCTTTGAAGAAGGTTTTGTAGATTTTTTTCTATTTCTACCACACTGTGGGGTCCCTGCTTGCCGAGGTAATCAGGCCAGAGCTGGGTAAGCAGACAATTTTTAGGGCACCTTTTCTAATCCCTTCCTCACATCAGGAAGTGAGCATTTCAGTCTTTCAAAGGGCTACTCAGTCTCACTGCTGCTTTCAATGGGGAAATGATCCTATGGCCTGGATTGCCTGTGTGCAGAGTGGTAACTTCACTTCCCAGTGTGTCCATACCTGCTGCTTCATCACTTGCCTGTTGCCACAGGACTTTGAAGAATGGTTATGAGTGATATCTTTTGTTGAATGGGTAAATTGGATTTAAGAGAGTGAGCTGAGGCAGAGCCAAGATGATGACAGGAGAAGAGCCTCTCTTAGGTGCTCTATCTATGTATAATATTTCAAAATTCATAAAATAATAACTCTAACTAAATTTTCAAGGGACAGAACCCACAGAATGATCCAGTGAGGCAATTTTCCAGGACAAGGTAACCTGGAAAATAGTGCAAAGGTTCCACGGGGTTAGAAGGGCAGCCTGCCAGAGTGAAGGAACTTCAGGTTCCTGGAGGCAGCCCCAGGGCACCTGGGAGCTGTAGTTCAGGGCAGTGGGGGGCAGTTTCCTGACCTATACCCCTCGGAGCACCAAGAACAACTTGGAAGATCAGCAAGGGACCTCTGCCAGAATGAGAGCAAAGCCTAGCCCTCAGGGAACTCAATGAGCAGAGGTGGCTGCAGTAGCCCAGAGTCAGGAAACAGAAGCAGGCAGAGCTGGTAAACAGGAGCCCTCAGGCAACTGAGCCTTGAGTGCTCAGCCTACCAAAGGTAGGGGAGTGGAGAGAGATTTCTGAAGTCTGTCCTCTGTACCTGGAACAGGATTCTGAGGCTCTGTCCACATTCAGATCCTGATCGCAGTATAGGCCTCCCATAGAACAGCAGGGTCACCCCACCCCCACCCCAACCCCATGCAGAGGGGTGCACTTGTGGTCATTCATAGACCAAGAGGGAAGATAGAGTCTCACACTCTGAGAACCTTATGGTGGGGTGTCCCAGTAATACTCAAAAGCTTAGGAAGCACCCCAAACCAGGCACAGGCTGGGGAAATTAATAAACAGGGAAAAAAAGAGGAACACCATTGAGAAATACATTGTCTATGATCTCAAGAAGGATCAAGATACTCAATCTGAAGATGAGGAAGTACAAGCTCCTGCATATAAAAACTGCAAGAAAAATGGAAATTGGGCTCAGGCTATGATAGAGCTCAAAAAAGATTTTGAAAATCAAGTGAGGGAGATAGAAGAAAAAATGGGAAAAGAAATGAGATGCAGGAAAAGCATGAAAAAGAAGTCAGCAGCTTAGTCAAGGAGATCCAAAAAAATGCTGAAGAAAATAGCATGTTAAAAACCAGCATAGGTCAAATGGATAAAATACTTCAAAAAGTTATTTAGGAGAATGTTTTAAAAAGCAGAAATGAGCAGATGGAAAAAGACATAAGAAAACTCTCTGAGGAAGAGTGAGTTGGGGCACTCTTCAGATTTAGAATGGAGCTAAAAGAAGCTGATGACTTTACGAGAAGTCAAGACAATACTTCAAAAATCAAAAGAATGAAACAGAAGAAAATGTGAAACATCTCATTGAAAAAGCAACTGATCTGGAAAAAAGATTCAGGAAAGATAATTTAAATTGTTGGAATACCTGAAAGTCATGATGAGGAAAAGAGCCTTGACATCATTTTTAAAGAATTCCTACAGGAAAATTACCCAGATATCCTAGAAGCAGAGGGCAAAATAGAAATTGAGAGAATTCACCAATCTCTGTGGAAAGATATCCAAAACAAACAGCCCCCAGGAATATTATAGCCAAGTTCCAGAACTCCCAAGTCAAAGAGAAAATATTACAAGCAGCCAGGACATAATTCAAATATGGTGGAGCTGCAGTCAGGATCACACAGGACTTAGCAGCAACTACATTAAGGGCTTGTAAGTCTTGGAATATAATATTCTGGAAGGCAAAAGAGCTTGGAATGCAACTAAGAATTAACTACCTAGCAAAACTGAATGTCCTTTTCTAGGGAAAAAGATGGATTTTCAGCAAACCAGGGAAATTTCAAATCTTCCTGTTAAAATGGCCAGAGCTGAACAGAAAGTTTGATCTTCTAATACAGGACTCAGGTGAAGCATAGAGAGTGGAGAAGGGCAAAATATGAGGGATTTAATGATGATGAACTGCATATATCCTTGCACAGAAAAATGATACTGATAATACTCATAAGAAACTTCTCATTTAATAGAGCAGGTAGAAGGAAATTTTATAGATGAAGCACAGGAGAGAGCTGAAATTGAAGGTATTATATATTGTAAAAATGGAGTCAATGGCTAAAAGGGAAATATAATGGAAGTAAGAGAAAGGAGAGGTAGAATAGGCTAAGATATGTCATATAATAATATTTTTTTATTTCAATAAGCTATTGCAATGATTTGGAAGGGGGGAAGGTGAGGAGGAATGAGGAAACCTTTGCTCTCATCAGAGGTGGCTAGGAGAGGAAACAGCATATATACTCAATGGGGTATAGGCATCTAGAGAAAGAAAGAGACAAGAAGGACAGGGGGGAGGGGCGATGTGAGTGATGGAAGAGAGGGTAGACCATGGGGGAGAGTGGTCAGATATAACACATTTTTCTTACTTCTTGCAAGGTGTTGGGATTGGATCACCTGTCTGGAACCACAGGGCTAGTTGGGTGGTGGACCTTAGGAGTGGTATGTGGGTTTGGGGCCTCTTGGCCCCAGGGCTGGTGATCAGTCTGCTACACCACTCAGCTACCCTACAGCACATTTAAGAAGAGGGACAGAGTGAAAGGAGTGAGAGAGAAAATATAGTGTATGGTGGTGGGGAGGTATGAATGGAGGGAATTGTGATCAGCAATGGCAACAGTAGAAAAATGTGGAAGTAGATTTTGTGATGGACTTATCATAAACAATATGATCCACCTGTGGCTGGCTGGTGGTGTTGGAACACAGACTGAAGCACTTTTATCATCACCATTAATCTATTTATTTATACGTTTATACATTCATTCATTCATTCATTCATTTACCTATTCATCTATTTGTTTGTTTATTTATTTGTGTACTTATTTGTTTGTTTGTTTGTTTGTTTGTTTGGTTGGTTGGTTGGTTGGTTGGTTTTTGCAGGGCAATTGGGTTGGGGTGACTTGCCCAGTGTGACGCAGCTGGGTGATTGTTGGGTGTCTGGGGCCAGATTTGAACTCGGGTGATCCTGACTCCAGTACCACCTAGCTGCCCCTATTATTATTTTTTAAGTTTAATTTTAATTTTTTCTCTTTCCTTTACTTTATTGCTCATGAGAGTCTTTATTTTTTGGGGGGAGGGGTATTATGTTTATTCTTAAACAAGAATATTTTAGTGATATATAAAAAATCATCATTTTTACAGAAACAAAAAAATATAATAAAAGAGAGAGTTAGCTGCATGTGCTGCACTCTCTCTTTCATAGTCATTGTGATCCAGCATAGCAAAACAGAGTCAAGATGATGGCTCTAGATGCAATGAATAACCTTGGGGTCTTTGATGTCTGACTAAACTGTAAGTGCTCCACAGTTCTACTTCAGTTGTCTTTACAGCCATTGGAATGAATTGTTCTCTTATACCCATTCCATTTGTGGAAGACTTCACATGCTTGGGGTAGACACCCCACACTACTCACCAATGAACTTGAGATGTCATTGGTTGCCCTCAATTTGGTTTATCCTGCTTGCTGAAACAGTTTACCAGGATATGGACATTGTGCATACTACAGCTTCTTAGAGTGGAAATCAACCCTGAAGAGGACTGGACAGCCCTCATTCCATAATACTAGTCTTCCTTGAGTACACCCTACACTCCAAAATAATTTCCTAATCTCTTTATGTCCAACCCTTCTAATATGTTCCCACCCTCTGGGCCTATAGTACTACAAACCTCTAAGTATCTGGTTAAGTAAAGTCACTTCTGATTTAATTAAGTATACAGCATCTAAGTACTCTAAGTACTCAGAACTTTACAGCTGATTGAAAGGTATAGGAAACACTGGCCCAGGTTCAATGAAGGAAAGGTTGCCCTCATCACATAAAGTGCTGGGTTCTATGAGCAAGACAAAATTAAAGGAGGTATAAGGAAGCATGAGACAGACAAGTTTAGAGTAAAACCCCAGCTTTTCACCTCACCTATAAAGTACCTATTACAAAAAACAGCAACCTGGAAAACAGATCCAGAAGAGACAATTTGTAAAGTATTGGTCCCTGATTTATTACTGATCAAGATGTTGCCTATGAAGCCCAGGCACTGCCTATGCAGAGATTTGTTTCCCTCCCTTTATGCCCAGGCTCTGCCCATATAGTAGTTTGTTCCCAACACAGTTCTGTCTTTTTCCCCAAGTTCCCAGGGTTCAGACTTTGTTCGGGTTTGGGACCCTCCATTCTGACTTGTTCTCCAGATACTGGGAACTGTGTTCTTGTCTATATGTACTATGGCTAAAATTCCTTGCTGGCTTTCCCACTCTCCCACCTTGCTGGGCTTTACTTTCCCTTTTCCCATGAAGAGACAGATCTTCACTGAAAATCTTCTATGATGTCTACAGTGGAAAATTTGTTTCAGTCTTGGGGATTTTTTTGGGGTGGGATCGACAGTTATTAATGTTTGTGTAGAGGCTTCATTTAACATTGTATAGGGAAAAACTCCAGGAGCATGCTAGCTCCATGCTGCCATCTTGGTTTGACTCCAGAAGTCCCCCTCTGGTACCAGGCCTAATGAAACAAAGAGTAACACACAGATTTCTTCCCCTTCCCACATTTCAGTAAAACTCAAAGTTTCTGCCAAATTTACCTGAAGATTTATGCTGTCTTCAAACTTTTATTGGGTTGAAGGAAGCAGAATCCCAGAAAGTCCTTTGTTAGAGTAGGGTATCAGGATACATAGAACCTTCCTCCAAAACTGACCTTTCCACCTATGGTGGAAAGAATAAAGATTATTCATTTTCTATGACTAAAAATGATATAATCATTCTCTTATTGCCAATAAGCCTTCTGTAGATGTCTTTTTTTGAAACTGCTCCTATTCACATTTTGTAGGGCTGAAAGAGAAAAGGTTGGGGGGGGTGGATCATCAAAATAATATCCTGTTGGTACTTGTCCACCACACTCCTTTTTTTAAATTTCCTTCTGCAAATGTATAAATATACAAAATGTATAAATGTATAAATGTATAATGTACAAAATGGAACAGCTGAAAATTACCATTAAAATACCAGAAAAGGGGAAGCTTCCCCTTTTGGAATCAAGAATTGGAGGGTAAATAATGAAGAATGTGTTAATATCTAATGAATGACAGCCCTACAATCCATATCAAGACAACTAAATTGTACAGTAGATAAAGTTCTGTGCTTGAAGTCAGGAAAGACTCATCTTCTTGAGATCAAATCTAGCCTCAGGCACATATTATTGCGTGTGATACTGTACAAGTCAATTCATCTTGCATACATTAATTTACTCATCTGTAAAATGAGCTGGAAAAGGAAATGGCAGACCACTCCATTATCTTTGTTGAAGAAACCACATATGGGGCCATGAAGAGTCTGATATGAATTAAAAACATCTAAAGAAAGAACCATATCATTTATCCATTTGGATGAATGAATTTTCTGGGACATTTTTGGGTCCACTCATTTCTTCCCACAAACATTTACCATTCATTCACTATATCTAGGGTAATTTTCTTGCCAATGCGGGATAAAAAAAAATGGCATCTCTGTATATTATGACCTTGCTACCTGGTGTTCCCTGATATCAGCATTGTTTACCTACCATTTAGTCTCTTTCAAAGGTCAACAGAAATGCTTGGATAACCTCATCAAAGACGGGGCTCATTACAGTGGTGGCAAGAGTGAGAAAGGAGTAGGATGATTTGGAGCATCAAGGAAAACACAGGCCAAATAAGTTCTTATACAGGCAGCAAGGAAGTACTGAAATTAGACTATCAGACAGCATCAGGAAGACATGAGTTGAAATCTGCCCTCAGTCAAAGGGCCCATAAAGCATGTCCTAAGAAGCCTGATAGTTCTGTTACCTTAAATCAGTGTCCCAACCTGCTTGTTTTCCAGAATGCAATCCCCTGGAACTGCTTTGATTATAAAAATTTAGAATCTCTTGTCTTATTTTTATATTGAAAAAAAAGATACAATCAGTTTTTCAGGGGTCAATAAACATTTAATAAATGTTAAATTAGATGGATTTGAATTCATCTCTTGAAACTTGAACAACATAAAGGACATCTCTCAAATTTGACCCTATCTCTTCTCTAACATTGCCACCCCTATGGTTCAGGGTCTCATTACCTCATGCTTTGATTGCTACAAAAGACTGCTGATGCATCTTCATGACTGGGGTACCCAGGCCAATCCATCCTCCATTAATGCACCAAAGTGATTTTCAATATGCCACAACTCTGTTCAATAAACTCCAGTGACTCCTATCACTTCCAGGATCAAATACAAAATGCTCTGTTTAGAATTCAGAATCCTCCACAACCTTATCCTATATTATATATCTTGTTTTGTGTATATTTGTTTGCATGTTCTCTCCTCCATTAGAGTGTTAAGTTCCTTGATGACTGGGACTGTCTTTTGCTTCTGTTTGTATTTTCAGCATTTTTGCATTCTCCAAAACTAGAGAAGTGTCTGGTAATATACCTTCATTGAATTAAATTGAAATTGAATCTTTGAGGGAAAAACCTTTTTTATTTTTTTCATACTTCAAACACTTCACATAGCACCTGACAAATAGTGGCACTTAGCCAATGATTGTTGATCAATTTGTTGACTCTTTGTTTCCATCGAAGTAGAGGAGTAGAACTAAATATTCACAAAGATCCATTATGTGCTTAACATGGTGTGGGTGCAGGACAATATTATGTAAACATAGATGACTTCCAGGTTATTGGTCTTATCCACATACTGTGATTGGGAAGTAAGGAAATAGCTTGTAGTCTTGTCATCATATAAAAATATAGGAAAGAAGAGAGAGAAAAGGGGTTAAAAGAGAGTCCAGTTTAGTCTCAAGGCTTTGTGAGTTAGAACAGGAAAAGGCCACAAAAGAGCAAAAGACAGATGAAAATAGCCAAGAAAACTAACCCTAAATCTGAAAGTTGGAATGGGGTTAGAGGGAAGTATTGTCAGAGGTTTTTGAAGGTATCAGTACGTAGATTTACAGTCAAATATGAGAAAGCAAGCCCTGGGAAACCAAGTCCAATCACTTAAAAGTTAAATTATCTCACACAATATATTAAGATTAGGTAAAAATGGTCACATGATTTAGACATAAAAAGTAATATCATAAACTAATTATGGAACCAATGAAGATTTTACATGACAGATCAATGAATAATAGAAAAATTTGTATCCCCAAAACAAAGAATCAGAGGAAGTAAAATGGATAATTTTAATTGCATATAATTGAAAAAAGGTTTTAACAAACAATGCCAAAAGGAGCTAAAATAAAAAACAAAACAGCTACCTGTCAAAACAGTTTACACTTTTTTTATGAAGAGTTCATTTGTCAAAAAGTAAGCTCAGTCAGTTTTATAAAAATAAGTCATTCCCCCACAGGTCAAAGAATATGAACAGTATCTTCAGAGAAAGAAATCAAATCTAGCAACATTCAAATTTAACAATGTAAATCAATATTGATTATAGAAATACAATTGATAACTCTCAGATTTTAACTCACACCTTTTGAGTTGTCCAACATGACAGAAAAAACAAAGGACAAATAGTAGAGTAGATCTGTAAAATTGTGTTTATGCTTTGACCCAACAGTATCTCTCCTAGTTATGTATTCAAAAGAGATAAAAAGAAAAGGACCTGTATTACAAAAATGCTTATATTAACTTTTTTATTGTGATAAAAATTGAAAATTGAGGGGACATTCATCAACTGAAAAATGGTTGAACAATTTGTAGTATAATATTTTGGTGAAGTACCATTGGCTTTAAGAAATAATGTGAAATTGGTTTCAGAAAAACCTGAAAAGACTTGCATTAAATGATTCAAAGTGAAGTGAGTACAGCAAGGAGAATCTTGTACAGAAAAATAGCACATTGTAATTATGTTCAACTGTGAAAGACTTAGTTATTCTGATCAAGACAGTAATCCAAGAAAATTCCACAGCTTCATGATGAAAAATGCTATTCATCACTTGAGAGATCATCGGTGAGCTCCATAGTGCAGACTGAACTATACTCTTTTCACTTCATTTTTCCTTGCTTTTTTTTTTACAACTGAACTAATAATGTGAAAATGTGATTTGTTTTATATCACACACACACACACACACATACATACACACGCACATATTATTGATGTCATATTCTTTACATACTCAAAGGATAAGGGAGGAGTTAAAGGGAGAGAACTGGTAAATACATTTTTTAAGAAATTTTAAAATAAAGGAATTGAGTACACACACATATATACATATGATAAAAAAAAGAAAATGTCAAATGTTGGATGGAATGTGGGAAAGATAGGACACTAATGCACTGTTGGTGGAGCTGTGAACTCATTCTGGATCTTTGCCCAAAAAGATAGCTAGATAGAAAGATAGATATCATCTATTGAAAAGTGACTGAACAGATTGTGGCATGACATTTTGATGAAATACCATTTCCTTAATCTGAGAAAAACCATTTCTGTGATATATATATATTTATATATTTCTTATTTTTTAAATACTTTAATAAATTTAAATTTTATTTAATATTATATAAAAGATACCTAATATTTAAAAAAATTATTTCTACAAACAAAATTATTTCCACTACAAAAAGATCTTCAATAAATATTTCTGTACATGTGGGCTTGTTCCTTCTCTTGTGATCTCTTTGGGATACAGACTTAGTGGTGGTATTGCTGTATCAAAGGGTATACACAGTTCTTTTGCACTTTGGGCAAAGTTACAGATTCTCTCCAGAATGACTGGATCAGTTCACAACTCCACAAATAATGTATTAGTGTCCCATTTTCCCCACATCCCCTCTAATATTTGACTTTTTGTCATATAGTTCAATTTTTTAGCTGTGAGATGATACCTCAGAGCTGTTTTACTTTTCATTTCTCTAATCAATAATGATTTGACTCTAGATAGTGTTAAATTCTTCATCTGAAAATTATCTGTTCATTTCTTTGACAATTTAGTAATTGGGGAATGACTTATATTCTTGTAAATTTGACTCACAACACTAGATACTTTAGAAATGAGAATTATCAGAAATTCTGTCTGTAAAAACTGTTTCTCAACTTGCTACATTCTTTTTAATCTTGGTTGCTTTGGTTTTATTTATGCAAAAACTTTTGAATGTAATGTAATCAAAATTATTCATTTTTGCATTTTATAATGTTCTCTATTGCTTCTTTGATCATAAACTCTTCCCTTTTCCATAGATTTGGCAACTAAACTATTCTTTGTTCTCTAATAAAATAACAATAATAATAATAACATTTGTTATTTGCTTTTGAAGAAGACCACAACATCAGGGAGGTGATGTCATGACAAGTACATGAATTGGATTTGAGTGAGGGGGTGCTGTGCTAAGTCACCAGCCTCACTTTCTCCTCTAGAGTCATCTGGATCCAGTGGCCAGATATGAATCAGGGTGACTGGAGATGGCCCTAGATGCAAGGCAATCAGGGTTAAGGGACTTGCCCAAGATAACACAGTAAGAGTCAAGTGTCTGAGGTAAGATTGGAACTCCTAGAACTCTCATCCCCTGGCCTCCAAGGCTAGGGTTCTATCCACCATGACACCTAGCTACCCTCCTTGTTCCCCTAATTGACTTAGAGAATCACCCTTTATGTCTAAATCCTGGACCCATGAGATGTTGGTCTATGTTGGTTCAACTTTCCCAGCTGCTTTTGTTAAAGAATGAGTATCTTATCTCAGATGCAGGAGTCTTTGTGTTCTTAATATAGGAGATTACTCTAATCATTTACTACTCTTTCTTTTGTCCCTAATCTATTCCACTGATTTAACACTTTATTTCTTCATTAGTATCATAGTTTTTTATTTTTATATTTTTTATGTATTTAAAGCAATGGGGTTAAGTGGGTTAAGCCCAAGGTCACACAGTGTCTGAGGATGGATTTGAACTTAGGTCCTCCTGACTCCAGGGCCGGTGCTCTATCCACTGTGCCAGCTAGCAGCCCCTAGTATCAAAGAGTTTTGATGATTTGCTGCTTCATAATAATATTTTTCATCTGGTATGGTTAGGCCACTTTCCTTTGCATTTTTTTCATTCATGTTCGTATCTTTTGATGATTTACCAATTGAAGAATGGATCTGAATTTTACAAATTTAACTTAGGTCTCTATGTTTGACAAATGAGTCCTTTATAAGAGGAAACTTACTTCAAATTTTTTTTCCATAGTTAATATTGCTAAATATATTTTCCTCTTTCCACTCTACCTATTTATTCCATTTTCTCCTTTCACCTTGTCCCTCCTTAGAAATGTTTTGTTTCTGGACTCCCTCCCCCAATCTGCCATCCCTTCTTTGCTTGCCTTTTTATACATGAGGTAATTTACTCCATTCTCTCCCTTTCCTTTTCTCCCAGTATATTCCTCTCTCATTACATAATTTTATTTTTTAGATATCGTCACTTCCTATTTAACTCATTCCTGTGCCCTCTACATCTGTCTCTGTCTGTCTCTCTCTCTCTCTCTCTCTCTCTCTCTCTCTCTCTCTCTCTCTATATATATATATATATATATATATATATATGTATGTATGTATGCATGTTTGTATAAACTCCTTCTAACTATCTTATGAGTTACCATATTATCTTCCCATGTAATGCAATACGATGTAAACAGTTTAACCTAATGACATCCCTTAGGATATCCCTTTCCTGTTTACCTTTTGATCCTTCTTGAGTTTATTATTTGAAAATCAAATTTTCTGTTCAGTTTTGGTCTTTTCATCAAAAATGCTTAAAGCTCCCTATTTCATTGAATAGTCACCTTTTCAAAAGAGTATGATCAATTTTTCAATTCTTCCAAGGAGATATGATATATCTTTTCTGCCTTGGAAGTGTGAGGAGATTCCTTGCTCACCTGTAGCTATAAGCTCTGGTGTGCTAGTTCTCTTCCTTGTTTTGGGACTGCCACTCAGGACTGCAACCTGTATCTGAGTATGGGTAAAGCAACAGAGTCCTGCTTTAGTGTTAGCAAGAGATCCCTGAAATCTCCCTTTGACCAGTTGTTTGATTTCATTAGCTTCTGTGGGCTGAGAGTTCTAGAAATGGCCCACTGTTGTGGCTGCAAGGAGTGGCTCCTCTGCTCCTGGATCAGTGGGTCAGGGACTGCTCTGGTGTCATGTGGATTAGACTTTGTCTTCTTACCCTGGTACAACAGACATTTGCTGCTGACCTTCTAAGTTGTCTTGACTGGACAATTTTTTCACTCAGTTTTTTTGTGAGTTCTGTGCTAGAATTTGTTTAAGTCATTAAAGGTATTTGGATGGTTAAAGGTGTGGGAAAAACTCAAGTGAGTCACTGACTTTGCTCTGCCATCTTGATTCCACACTCCAAGGACTGTGATAATGGCAAAAGAAAGGGAAACTCCAAAGGAAAGTGTCTTTGTGGTAAAGCTAGCACTCTGCTGGCCAAGATCCAGTGAATTGCTGGTAGAGGCCTTAACTTTCATTAAATAAATGAGTTTGAAGACCAGAGTCACAACAAAATTAAATTATTATACTTTGTTTGCTGATGACTTTTGTCGATTATGAAGGTTTGAAAGATATGCTAGGGGATGCTGAATAGCACAGTGAATAGAACACTGACCCTGGAGTCAGGAGGACCTCAGTTCAAATATGGTCTCAGACACTTGGAACTTAATAGCTGCATGACCTTGGACAAGTCACTTAACCTCATTGGCTCATAGAAACCAAGAAAGAAAAAAAAATAAAAGATAAGCTAGAAAATTTCTCTTCCTGTACGAGCCCAGATCCAACTATCTATTATCCTTTCTAACCTCCTTGTCTATGCTAGTGATCTCTGAACTTTGCTATTTGCACAACCTTATCAGTAAAAAAAATATCCAAAATTGTCAAACCAAAAAAAATGTCAAACCTGCTTGCTTAATATTTATTATTTTATTATATATATTCTGAGAGGTTGTTTTGATCTTCCATGTCACTATACTAACTTTTGATGGTCAAATTTTTTCTATTGTTTTCTCATTTTCCCAGTCCATATCTTGGATTTTAATCCTATTAAAGTAGGGCTCTACTTCCAGGATAGAGGGTGCCAAAATTTCAAGTCCAACCATGTGTGTTAAGAGTTTTAAACTATATGTGTAACACATTATATATGTATTTATTCTACTATTACATAATGAACATTAGAAACGTATACAGAAAAACAAATTTAAAAGAATGAGACAAACAGAAAAAAATATAAATTTATTTGCCATTATTATACTTATTAACAGTGCTAAATATTTTTGATCTCACTGAACTAAAAATCATTTTTATAACTGTGTGATAGAGAGATTCAAATAAATCTAGCACAAGTAGACTTGAATTTAATACAAATGTGTGCAAAATAGAGGGAAAAGAGTCTCTAGAAATGCCCTAATATAACTTGAGTGGATACAGATCTCACTCAGTTGGGAGAATCAAAAAGGTTTCATGGAGAACGTGGCATTTAAACTAGTTCTTAAAAGAAGTAAAGAATTTCAATAAGATCTTCCTAACATCAATCCCACTAGTTTACCTGATATGAAATTTGAAGATACTAGTTTCCCTTAGAAACTATTTTTTCTTCATGGATCTAGCATGATTGTCATTTGCCATTACATTTCCTAGAGGGGGAAAAGATCTTCAAAGTCCTTCAAAAATCTTGGATAGATATTTTGAGATCCTGGTTTCTCTTGCACTTAATTTGCCAGCTAGATCTAGAATATGATGTGATTATCATAATCTGATTCACGTCATCTATTTCAAAAAACATTTTGAGAAAAATCATCTTCCCAATATCTCCTCAGATTGACATATAAGTTCAAAGTTTTCTCTAATTCTTTTGACTCTTATTTGTTTATCTTTAGCCTGCCATACTTCAGGAGCTTCTTTTTGTAAAAATTATTTTCTCCTGCTTGAATGAACTTTTTCATTCAGTCTCAAATACAAACTCCAGAAGGAAACAAGGACTTAAGCTTATCAGGTAATAACTGTGTTCCATTCCATGAGTGGACAGAGGCTAACATATTGTTCAAGTCAGTCAGACAGAATTTATTAATCTATGTTAATGTTAATATGGATCACTTTCCCCTATTATCTCCTCTTCAAAAATCACCTCCTCCACAGGCATCACCTCCTCCATAAGCATCATCTCCTCCACAGGCACCACCTCCTCCACAAGCATCACCTCCTCCCCAGGAATCACCTCCTCCACAAGCATCACCTCCTCCCCAGGAATCACCTCCTCCACAGGAATCAGCTTTTGCACAAGTATCACCTCCTCCCCAGGAATTAGCTGTTATTGCACAAGCATCACCTCCTCCCCAGGAATTAGCTATTGTACAAGCATCACCTCCTCCCCAGGAATCACCTCCTCCACAGGAATTAGCTTTTGCACAAGTATCACCTCCTCCCCAGGAATTAGCTGTTATTGCACAAGCATCACCTCCTCCCCAGGAATTAGCAATTGTACAAGCATCATCTCCTCCATAAGAATTAGTTATTACACAAGCATGATCTCTTCTCCCAAAATCATTTCCTTCCCAGGGATAATTTCTTTCAAAAGCATTATTTCCTCCCCAGGTATTACCTCCTCCCCAGAAACCATGGTTTTCTGATGAATTGCATTGTTGGTGAGTGTTACGTTGGTGAGTCTTAGAGCATAAAAAATAACGCAACAAACAACCAAAAATAAATATAGTAGGAATAACAATAATCATTATAATGAAAATAGTATCCATGTTTTTCAGTATGTAAGTCTTTAAAACTTCAAAGCAGCATTGATAAAGAAAGCGTAGTCTTGTCCACTCATCCAATTATATACCAAACATTTTCTTCCTTCTTGTTGTAGCTTTTTCAAAACCCACATAGCCACTTATCCCTGGATCTCTTGGTTCATAACCAATATGTTTCCATTTTTTTCAGATTCCACCATTTCATCTTATTCAGAGATTTTCTCATTTGATAAAAGCTTCTGAAAAACAAAACTACAGAAATCATAGGAAAATTAGGTTTGGAAATGAAAAACTTTATCAAAGATATATTGGATATATGAGTATCAACATTTGTAAATTTCTTCTATGTCCAGTACAGCTCTAAATGCTAGATCTACACAAACACACACACACACACACACACACACACACACACACACACACACACACAATTCAATTTGTCTTCTAGAAGAAAACATACACAGATATAGGTAGAGACAAAATGTAAATAAATTTATTATGGGGAAGGCAGTAAAAGTTGAGGGTCTAAATTGGTAAGCAGTGCTATGGTAGGAAGATGGTCTTCAAGCATAAGGTAATATTTAGTCTAAGACTTAAAAGCAAACAGAGATCCCAGTATAAGGAGGTGAGAAGGGAATTCATTCCAGGTACAGGACACAACTAGTTCAATTGCACAGAAATGGGAAATGGAATATCAAATGTGAAGAATAATAAGAAAGTCATTATCAATGGATTGTGGAGTACATTGTAGACCATAATGTGTCATAAGCTTGGTTAAGTAGGAGGGGCCTAGGTTGTGAGGAGCTTTAAATCTTAAAGGATGATGCTGTGTTAACATGTGATGGGAGTGTAATAGAAAGGAAATTTTGCCTTAATTTCTCCTCATTCCCCTACATAATGACTCAGGAAATACATGTACCATGCTGAATATAAATAATTGGATAGTGCAATGATGAATTTATACCACAAAGGGGAGAATAGGACCAAATAGGAAAAAAAAATTAACCTCATTCTCACCTAAATTAGTATAAGGAGTGAAAAATATACATCCACACACATTTAATACCAAAATTCATCTTACCCAAGAAGGAATGGAGAGAGGAGAGGATAAAGTGCAGAGTATAAAACTATAGGCATTCTGAAAAAAAAAACCAGTGGTCAGAAACAAAGCATATCCTTGGGGAGAGGGAAGAAAGAAAGATGTATATAAGAGAATAGGATGGAAGCAAATTCACATTTAGCAATTATGACAGTGACTGTAAGTAAGATGACTACCCCATAATATTAAAGAAATAGTAGAGTGAAAGTGAAATCTGAATATAGCAAACCAAGAAACAGACCTGATGCAGATGGATACAGAGTTAATAGACTACAGCAGGATCCCTTATGCTTCATTTAAAGGGGGGGGAGGAAGGCAACAATCATGATTTCAGACAGTTAAAGCAAAAAATAGGCTTAATCAAAAGAGTAAATCACAGAAATTACATTTTACTAAAAGATACCATAGACAAAGAATTAATATCATTATTGAACATATATGTCCCAATTGGCATTTGGAAGAATTTGCAAAATGTAAATAAGTAATAGATGGTGATAGACAATTAAACTAGTGATATTAAACTGTACTTGAGGTCTCAATTTAACCCTCTCAGATCTAGATAAATCCAACATTAAAATAAAAAAAGAAAAATCTATGAGGAATACAGTGATAGACAACACTGATATGATAGACAACTGGAGGTCTATCCAGAAATATGTATACATAGAAATAGAAAGGAGAATAATGATTATCCATTGCATAGGCCCCCTTGACAAAAAAAAATATCTTGTATTATGGTAAAAAACCCTCAAAAATATAGAAAAGTGGTAATATTATGTGCATCTATTCTTTTTTTAGAGTTTTTGCAAGGCAATGGGGTTAAGTGACTTGCCAAAGGTCACACAGCTAGGTAATTATTAAGTGTATGAGGCTGGATTTGAACTCAGGTCCTCCTGACTTCAGGACCAGTGCTCTATCCACTATGCCACCTAGCTGCCCCTATGGGCATCTATTCTTGACAATAATTCAACAAAATTACATTTAAAATTAAGAAGTAAATAATGTAAGTTGGCAAAAAAATTAAATCAGAAATAAACCATTACTTTCATTAAAGCTAGTGTCAACAATGAGAAAAGCTACCAGTTTTTGTGGGTTGCAGTCAAAATAGGTCTTAGGAAAAATTTTATACTGCTAAATGCTTAAGGGAGAGAGAGAGAGAGAGAGAGAGAGAGAGAGAGAGAGAGAGAGAGAGAGAGAGAGAGAGATTATATTAATGAACTTAGCATGCAACTAAAAATTTTAGAGCAACAACAAACTAAAAACCCTCAGAGACATACCAAGACAGAAATCCTGAAAAATCAAAGGTGATTTAATTATATTGTAATTTAAAGAAAAACCTTCATTTACAAAACTTAGTATTTATTAAAAAATAAAAAACAACATACTAATTTTATTTTTTAACTATGAGAAAATTATTGGTATCAATTTATTGGTATCAAATTATTGGTGTCAAAAATGAAAAGGTTGAATTCATAACCAACAAAGATGAGGCAAAAGAATTTTTAAGTCATTTTCATAACTATATGCCATTAAAACTTATAACTCTAAATAAAATGAATGAATACTTACAAAGCATAAATTGCCTAGATTGACTGAACAGGATAAAGAAGTCTAGGACCAGATGAATTCACAAGTGAATCCTAACATTTAAAGAAGAATTCAGTCTAATTGAAGTCCAGTAATCCCATTCATCCTTCCTTCCTTCTTCTCCGCAGTCTTTGATAATAAAGCCTGATCCTGCTGCATAAGCCCATGACATCATTAAGTTTTGGATCTGAAGTTAGCAATATCTGAGTTCAAATCTTAACCAATCTAGTACAATTACATTTTTAAAAATTCTGAGTATAGATCCTGCTATATAGTAAATAATTTATAAATGTTTATTGCCTTTCCTTCCTTAAAAGAAACTTTGTGATTTGCAAACTTTGTAATTTTACTATTTTCCTTACTACAGTTTGATTCCTTACTTCCTTCAATCACAGCCTCAATCCTGTTAATCTTTATCCTATCCTTATCTAATGATTCCTTAACTATTGACTTTAAAAATGCTCATTTCCTTTTTAAAAAAAAAATTCATGAAACCCTCCTATCAACACAAGTTATCAACTCATATCTCTCTTCCCTTTCACAGTAAAACTGCAAGTCATAATCTCTCATGTCTCCTACTTCTACCACTTTTTCTCTTCAACTCATAACTTTTCTTCTAATTTCACTCAGTTTAAACTTCCTACTCCAAAATTTCCAGGGATCTTAAAACTGACAAATTACATGGTGTTTTCTTTCATTCCCAATATTTTTGACAACTTTGCTTTTTTTATTTTTGACACTGTGTATTGCCCTGCCCTTTTAGATACTTCTATCTCTCTGGGTTTTGGTGATAGCATGATCTAATTCTATTTCTAACTGACTGATGCCTTTTCTCAATCACTTCTATTGACTTATCATTCTTTTAATTACTTCTAATCCTAGATGTTTCCAAGATATTTATTCTGAAATCTTTTTCTTTTTTCTCCTTTTATACTTCTTCTCTCAGCAATCTCTTAAGTTCTCATGTGAATCATCTCCATTGTGTTGGGAGGCATTGAGACCTATATCATTTTTTCTTTATATTCTTGCAACACCCTCTTAATTGGTCTCCTTGCCTAATGGCTCTTCCTACTCCAGTCCATCCATCACACAGATAGGAAAGTGATTTCCTTAAGCACAGATAAGACATGTCACTTCCCAACTCAATAAACTCCAGTGGTTCCCTGTTACCTTCAGAATGAAATGTGAACTCTTTTCTATGTTACCTAATCTATCTTTCTAGACTTGTTGCAAATTATTTCCTCTCCTGTACTCTGGCATCCATTCAAGAGTCTTTGCTTTTTTTTTACTCACACATGACTCCATTTCCAATCTCTATTCTTTGAATTAGCTATTCCCAATACCTAAATGCATTTCCTTCTCATTTCTACCTCATAGAATCCATCTCTACCTTGAAGGTGAGAACCCAATACCATCTTCTATATGATGCCTTTCTTGATTTCCCTGATGTTGGTATACTTGCTCCTTAAATATTTTACACTGTACCTTGTATTTATTCTCTTTATAGTTATATTGTATATATGTATATATAATAAATACATATACATATATATTTATATAAATATTGATTGTATTCCCTCTTAGAATGCAACCTTTTTGGAGTAGGAATTATTTTGCTCTTTTCCTTTGTATCTACCAAGGTGCCCAATAAATGTTTCTTGATATATGCTTGCTGATTGCTTGATTAACTTGTAAATAATTGCCTTTATGCTTTAAAAATTCTGCTTCAAGTGTGAGAAACATTTTGAAAACAGATCATGATTAAAAATAAAAACAAAAAACAAGAAACAAAAGAAATCACAATTATTGTAGGAGTGATAGCTAAAAATAATCAATATAACTTTAGGTAACATTCATCATTTAAAGTATAGATTGAGTAATGGAATATGAAGAAACTATGATTTCCCCTGATCAGATCACATTTTGACTACTTTCTCTAGTTCTGGGAACCATATTATGAAAAGGATATACAAGGGTGGGGAACTAAGTAGCTTTTTATTGAATAATATTTCATTTGATTTTCATAACATGCCTAACAAATAAACATATTACTATCCTCATTTTACAGAAGAAACTGAAGCAAATAGAAATTAAATAAATTGTCCAGGGTCAAAGTTAGTAAGTGTGTCTGAAGCAATAATTGAACTTATGTCTTCCTTACTCCAGGCCCATACCTGACCTCAGGACACTGTACCATCAGTGGCCTCTTCTTGAATTGTGTTTTGATCATGGGAACCAGGAGGATATAGAAACTCAAAACCATGTCATATGGAGATTTTCTGTAGGAAGTAGGGGTTTTAGTCTGAAGAAGAAAAGAGTTGGGGTAATTGACCAATTTCCCTTCAAATATATAAAAAGATGCCATGGAAGCAGGAATGGCTTGGTTTATTCAACCCTAGGAATTGATGAGAAGTAGCTAAAGGAAGGTTGACTTCTGCTTATTATGAAAACTTGGAATTGCAAAGAACCTCAGAGACTTTCTAGTCTCATTCATGCTACTGATAAGGAAGCAGAATCTTAAAGAGCATAAGTGACCTGTCAAACACTGTACAATTAATAAATGACTGAGTAGGTAGGTCCTCTGACTTTAAAGCTAGGGATCTTTGCCTCAAACCAGTTTTGTTCCTTTTGAATAAATCAATGACTTTCTGTGACTAACTTGAACTGGGAATTATTGAATTTTTTCTCAGAGTAAAACAAAAAATGTCATAAGTGGTGCTAGTTTCCTTTTCCTCATAGGCATCTGGAGAGTTGAGTTTAACCAGGGAAGAAATGACTTCATATTTTTAGTTTAAAAAAAATACAACACACCTCACTGAGGCCACACTTATACAAAACAAGGGGGATAAATAGCCTATGGGACTTTATTTCTTCTAACCCAGCTTTAGACATTTTCTCCTCTAATTGGACCATCATTTTATACAAATGGCAAATATCCTTATACAGACACAGAAAAATTTTTATAGCTAAACTGAAAAAAGTAAAAAAAACCCTACAAAAATACAAAAAAACAAAAGATATTCACCTCCCCAGGTCCTAGTTTCCTTCTTTGTAAGATTCAGGAATTGAATTATATATAAACTCTAAGATCCCTTCCACTCTCAAATTCTGAATCTATCAGTCCATCCACAAAAATACAAAAAAACAAAAAATATTCACCTCCCCAGGTCCTAGTTTCCTTCTTTGTAAGATTCAGGAATTGAATTATATATAAACTCTAAGATCCCTTCCACTCTCAAATTCTGAATCTATCAGTCCATCCCACAACTGGAAATAGAATCATTCCCACATAAAGACATACATTATCCCCAGCAGACATCCTTGTGTTCTCTTTGCTGACTTCCATTAGCTCTGAGCCGAGGAGGGTCCAGTTCCATGCATCTCCAGTCTGTTTTTTACTTTTCAGTTTTTTTGGCAGCTACCAGCAGCAACACTCCTTGCCTGGGAGAGAGGGCTGGATCCCCAGGAAGGGAAGGCTGGGTTTTGGTTTACATACAGCAGCAGCAGCAGCAGACACTGGCCTCTGAGTCTGGTGAATAACAAAAGATCGCTTTGAAAAAACAAGGTGAATGAGGAACTAATTTGTACTCCTGTTTCCTGTGTGTCTTCCTTTGGCTTTAGATAGCAGTTAAAAAACTTCAACCACATGAGAAATTTTTTTGGACATTTTTCGTAAAGGCTCTGAGTAAGCTTTTGTTCCACCCCTTCTGAGAAAGGTTCCTCCCTTTTTAAGCTGGAAGTTCCACCCCCTCTTTTTTTTTTTAAACTTACACAACCCATGAAGAGATGAGTTGGTCTTGGAGCCTAAAAGGACAGGTTTAAGTCCTTTCGCTAATATCCATTAGCTTTTTATCTCCACACTAGTTATTTCTCAGTGCTCTTGGAAATTCTTTAAGAATAATTTCAGATAAGATATTGATAAACACTGATGGAGGAAGTTTCCTCAAATGGGAGTCCCCTGTACCAGTGAAATTACAAGTCTGGTGCCAATCCTATTAAAACACAGTAACCCAAGGACTTCCCCCTTTCCAGATTTCAATAAAACTGGATGTTTCAGCCAAAGGTGCCTGTTGATTTATTTCCTCTCAGAAGGTGCATGCTGTCTTCTAATTGTTATTGAACTGAAGGAAACAATCCCAGAAGGACTTGTTGGAATAGGGTGTGGGGGTGTACAGAAATCTTTGAATATTTTTAAAATATTTGGTGGAAAGGAGAGAGACAGTATTCATTTTCTAGGCTTTAAAATCATGTAATTCCTTTCCGAGTTACAGTGAGTCTTCCATGGCTCCTTATAATGTTTTGAGCATTTTAGAGGTTGGATAGAGAAATAACATTTTATCCATAATTGAGTTGCTCCTTTTCCCATTTTAATTTTTCTTCCATGTGAATGTATAAGATGAAACAATTGAAAATTATCATTAAAATCTCAGAAGGGGGGCAGGGGATTCTGGAATAGAAATTGAGGTAAGGAATGAGGAATGTGCTAGAATCTAATGAAAGACAATCTTAAAGTCTATATCATTCATCCATTCATCCATTTCACAAGCATTTATTACACATTGCCTATTACTAATGTAATGTGCTTGTCACTGAAGAGATAAGAAGATGTATTAGCCAAGGCTCCTATATTCAAGGAGTTTAGATTATGATTATAAGAAAAAAATAAATGCAATGCTTTAAAATTTGCAAATATTATCTCATTTCCATCCTCACAACAACCTTTGAACATAGGGGCTTTTGTTATCCCTATTTTATAGATGAGGAAACTGAGGCAGTCAGCACTTAAGGGATTTAGGATCACAGAATTAATGCTGTGTCTGAAGGCAGATTTGAACTCAGGTCTTCCTGATTATAGGCTTGACACTCTATCACCAGTGCCTCCTCACTCCTTTTCTCAGAAGTTACTTGACCTGTATCTTCCTTGTTCCTTCAATTCTTCCTGTTCTTCTCTTAGCCCTGCCACTTCTCTTAGTCCTGCCTCTGATGAGGCCACACTAGTATTTCTGTTGGCCTTTGGCAAAAAAATGTGTGGTTTGAGGGCAATGTTGATATCAGGGTAGACCAGATAGCAAGGTCATAATATATAGAAATGTTGTCTTTTTCTCTGGGGGTCTCAGATGCCCAGGGAAATTCTGTGTTCCAGTAATAACAAAGGGAAGAAGTAGTTTGCAGTCACTTTTATTTACTTCCTCTTCTAATTCTTAGGGGCTTTTTTTGGTTTATTTATTTTTTTGAAGTAACTGAACTTGCCCAGGGTCATATAGCAAGTAAATGTCTGAGGCCAGATTTGAACTCAAGAACTCCTGATTCCAAGACCAGTGATCTATCCCCTACTATACCTAGCTTCTCCCTAGTTCTTGCTTTTACTCTTCAGTCTTCTTAGAGTTTCCTACTCTTTACATAAACATTTATAGGTTAATGGGTTAATCGTTCTATTTCAGCCAACAATGAGCAATTAATAATGATATCTAGCATTTATTTATATATATATATATGCATATATATTATTTTAAGGCTTGCACAACACATTCAATATTATATGATAACCTGTGGGTTTGAAAGAAATGGAGAATTATTCATAAAAGATACAATATATTCTGATTAACTGGACATGAAACAATATGATAAAAGATAATAGGAACAAATGAGTCACAAAGAATTGAAAAAGAAAAAAAAAATTAGGTCCAGACACATTTATAGGTGAAACTTATCAAATGTTGTAGAGAAAATAGTATATCTTCTATACCCATTATTCTCAAAAATTGAGAAGGAAAACTATACTAAGCCTCTATTGGGAGACCACTAATGATAGCATTCTAGTCAGAAAGTTATAAAACAGATAAAGAGAACTAAAGGTCATTACCACTAATGAATTTTGATGAAAAAATACTTGATATTAATATAAAGACTATAGTATTATTTTTAAATGATTATTCAGCATTCAAAACTGAATTCATTCCAAGAATGCAAGAATGTTTTAACATTAGGAAAATAAATTGCTATAATCATAATTAAGAAAAAAACACTCCCAACTACATAGAAATTAATCTATAAAAATGTTTTTAAAAACAAGCTTATGATTCTCATATTAAGAATCCTTGCTCCATATTCTTCTCCATTGTACAGCTGCCAAATGTGAAACCCATATCTAATCATGTTTATATCCCAGACTCAATATCCTTCCATTTATATTGACTCTAGGAAAAAATGCAAAGTCCTCAACTTGGTGTTTAAACCCCTGTTCCATCTTACCTTCCCAGCCACTTCATATTATTTCCAGTGACACAGTCTCCATTTCTCTCAAACTGGCCTCCTACCTCTCTCCTGCATCCAACAATTCACTTTCTGCCTCTGTGTATTTGCATAACTTTTTTCTCCAAGTCTGGAATGCATATAATAACTTCTTACAAAGGACAGGGAGGGGCTGAAAAGCTCCTTCTAGCCTGCCTGGTGATTCTGTCATATTACCAAGCTGAATTTGCCCAACTTGCATGGTTTTCAGGACACAATCTCTAGGAATTGCTTTATTTTTAAAAGGCCAGAATCTCACGTCTTCTTGAAATATTAAAGGAAAGTGCATTTATTAGAGTTCTTCACAAATGAACAAACATTTAATAAATGTAGAATTAGATTGATTTGAATTCATCTCTTTATGGAAAGTATGCAAACTTTCTTATTTGGCTTCTATTATCACTTAATCTTTTAATAATAGGGAAGAAGTGTCAGTGTTTGAAACTTGAACATTCAAGAGGACATTGCTGTGATTAATGGAGAGGTCTAGCCAAGCTCTCTCTTTGACAATTTCATAACATCGTCCAAAATAAGGATAATGTTTTCTGTTCCAGTGTCTTCTCCTTTTTGACAATTGGCTGCTCCATAGACATCAGAAGGGATACAGATGAGTTCTAATTAACCCTAGATAAGACTTCACATAATGGAAAATAAATTTCTTTGGTTGGGAGATGAATGGGAATTAGAATGCTGACCACTAGGTCTATCAATAAAAGAAGCTTCCCTATGAAAAGTGGCCAAAGTAAAATGTGGGATACTGTCTTGGTGCTGATTCCAGGGTACTTTATTATAACTGGACCAGCAGAGGATACAAAAAGTCACCAGTATAATAGCAAACAAAGTCAGGATCACCCCTATCACCATGGTTTCCATTGTCTCTGAAGTTCAGAATTGCTTGGAATCTCAGTAGCCCTCTTGCTTCATTCTCCAGTACAGTGTGTTAATTAATACAAAAACTCTTTTCTCCTTCTTCACTGTATGTGTATTTTCTTATTGACCCAATGTTCATCTGTTTCCAAGTCACCACAACTCACTGTTGCTCTATCTCTGTTGTCTATGTCCAAAAAATCCAAAAAGATCATCATGAAAAATTGAGGCCAGTGTCATTCATCAGGTCAAAAGAATTATCTGAAAAAAGACATCAGAATAATCATGGAATATTCAAATTGGGTATAATACTTCATTGATAGAATGTCAATGTTTAGTCACAAGACTAAGATTATGATTTCTAGAAAACTGGTACTAAGGTAGTTCATATAATCATGGGTAGTATTGTTTTGCAACACAGCATGCCAACAAAACAAAATCATGCAAGCATACAATGTTAATATAAATCATCAGAGGCTCATCCCCACATGAAACTTTCCCAGTCAGGGAGAAAAGTTGTGAATCAGGTAGCAAGATTGAATAACCTAAGAAAGAACTTATTTGAGAACAGGTGACTGGTGAAAATATAGAAGGGGGATACTCCTAATCAGTCACAGATGTAGTAGAAAAGTTCTTTGGGTCACTAATTGATACCAAGCTTGTGTGAAGTTCAAGTAAGAAAAGTTCCTTTATTGGGACCATAGATTGGTTAGAGGATCAGATGTTAGCTCAAACAACAGAAGGAGAATGATTTAAGGTCCTTGGAGTAAGTTAAGAATTTATTCAATCAAAAAACTGCATGCCTTATCCACCTGACAGAAAGTTAACAGTGAAAAAGTATTGTCTGTTTTGGCCAAGTCTCTATTGGCATTAGAACCACTTAGATTAAGTGATTCCTTCCCACTTGAGGCCTAACATTATAAATATAATAAAAATCACATGAAGCAATATAAAAATTTATAATTATTTATAATTATTATCCTTTTGCTACCAGAATGGTATGATTTCTTTTTCTCACAAGAGGGGCATATTATTTTTTATGCTTTTTGGGAAAGAGTATTGGACTGGAAATTAGGAGATCTGCATTGTGGCTTGAGATCACTTGCTAATGTGATTTGAATAAGTCACTTTGTATGATCATCTTCCCTCACTAGCTGCTCTGCCAGATGGTATTTTTATTCACATATATATTTATATGTGTACATGTTTAGTCATCTCTCTATATAGTTATATAATCATATTCATATTTATATGTATACTACTTCACTCAATAGAATATGTTTCCCTTGGTGATTTCATCAGTTTCCATGGATTTAATTACCATCTTTATGTTGATGATTCTCAAATCTACACTTCCTGCCTCAATCGCTCTGCAAGTCTCAAATCTTATAATCTCCAAATGCCTTTCAGACACCCCAAAATGAATGTCCAGCAGATAGCTTAAGTTCAATATGTCCAAAGCAGAATTCATTATCTTTCTCCCTAAATCTTCACCTTGCCAACCTACCTTATTACTTTAAAAGGCAATGCTATCATCCCAGTCCCTCAGATTTGTAGTCTAGGAGTCATTCTGGATTCCTAATTATCTCTTAACTTATATCCAAGCATAGCCAATATTTCTGGATTTCACAATTGCCACATCTATCAAATATGCCCCTTTCTCCCCTCTGACTCTGCCAATACTATGGTCCAGGCCATCATCACCTCATGCTTTGATTATTGCATTTGCCTACCTCCACTCTCTCTCATTCTAATCCATCTTTCATTAAGCCACTAAAGCGATTTTTACAAAAGTACATATTCAACATGGTACAGCATTGTTCAATGAACTCCAGTGGTTTCTATCATCTCCAGGATCAAATACAAAATGCTTTATTTGGCATTCAGAGTTCTTCATAACTTTGTCCCCTTCTACTTTTTCCAGTCTTTTTAAACATTACTCCCTCTATAAACTCTTTCATACAATGACACCAACCTTCTGGCTTTCCCCATAAAAAAATACACTCCAAATCTTAGTATTGAGCATTTTCTCTGGTTGCACCATGACAGAATACTTTCCCTTCTCAACTCCAACTACTAACATCCTTGACTTCCTTTAAATCTTAGCTGAAATTCCACCTTTTACAGGAAGCCTTCCTTTTTTAATTCCAATATTATCTCTCATTCAATTACTTCCTATTTGTCTCAATATAGCTTACTTTGTATATATCTGTTTGCATGTTCTCTCCTCTATTAGGGTGTAAATCCTTTGATGACAGGAGCTGTCTTTTGCTTCCGATTGGATTCCCAACACTTTTGAATCTCCAAACATTAGAGCAGTGTTTGTCACTTAGTAGGCACTTAATAAATGTTTATTGAATTTAAATTAAATCTTTGAGGGCAACTGACTCCTAATGGGTACTTAATCAATGATTATTGGTCACCTTGGCCCCATCAAAATAAATGAATAGAACTAAATGATCACTACAAAATGATCAGAACTAAAAGGTCCATTATGTGATATCATGCTGGCATACTATGGGTACAGGATAATATTGGGTGAACATAGCCCAATTAGTCTTACTCACATATTGTGATTTGGAAGTGATGAAATAGCTTCTAGCCTTGTCACTATATAAAAAATAGGGACAAAGATAAAGGTTAATAGTGAGAAAGGGTTAAAAAGAGATTTCAGTTAGGTCTCAAGACTATGTAAGCTTTTATAAAGATCAGGTTACAAAAGAGAGAAAAACAGATTTAAAGAAACCAAAACAATTATCCCTAAATCTGAAGACTGAAATTTGGATTAGATGGAAATGTCAAAGATTTTGATGGTCATGAGTGGTAAGATTTACAGTCACACATGAACAAACAAGACCTGAGGAGACCAAAATCCAACTACTTAAAATTAAATGTAGAATGCTGTTTTACAAGTTATTACAGAATGAATGATTATGAAACTTAAAAGAGGAACATTGGGAAATGGACAGATGTGTGATTCACTATTTCCCATCCAGGAAGAATCATGATGTTATCTCTATGTGGCATCAAGCACATGAACTTTATAGAGATACAAGTTTTTCCATTAACCATGTCAGATTAGGTCAAGTGAAGTCAGATAACCTGTAATTTCAATAGTTATGGTTTTATGCTTTGATTTAAGTCACATTCAAGTCTGGAAAAATACTTGTTTCTTTAGTTATATTCCCCTGGGAAATTCTTAGAGTGAACACCCAGTATTAATAAGTCTGATCCCTTGAGGGAACACTGGTTAGTCAGGACCTATAAAGGAATTTCTAATATTAGAAGGGTGAGATAACTCTTGACAGGCACTAATTTTTCTAAGAGTTATCTTAGAGGTTTTAATGATAGATAGAAATAGTTCAATTTGAATCAATATTTGAAATGGAAGTAAAAAGAGATGATGAGATATTAAGCTGAATGAGTGGAAATATAATTTCCAACAGAAGGGAGGAGATGGCCCCACTGGTCCCTGCAGGACAGATCCTGTTTAGAATATTATATTCAGCTCTGGGAATTGCATTGTAGGAAAAATACATGTTTGGCACATGGTAAGCACTTATCTGACTTGATACTGACAGATCAGAAAATACCCAGAGAGTGATGTCAGGAGGGTAAGAACTTGAGACCTTTCAGTATTCAAATGGTCCCAAAATGAGAAGAAAGGGATGGGATAAGGGGGAATGGGGGGAGGGAAGGGGCAATAGGTGATAGAAAAGAGGGAAGATTGAGGGAGAGGGTACTCAGATACAACACACTTTTGGAGAGGGACAGGATGAAAGGAGAGAGAGAATAGAATAAATGAGAATAGAGAGGAATAGAGTGGAGGGAAACACAGCTAGTAATAGCAACTGTGGGGAAAAAATTGAAACAACTTCTCTGGTAGTCTTATGATAAAGAAGGCAACTCACCCCAGAGACAGAGCCATTGGAATCTGAACACAGACTGAAGTACATTTTCTTCTCTCTCTCTCTCTCTCTCTCTCTCTCTCACACACACACACACACACACACACACACACACACACACATTATTCTTGAGGTTTCTCATCTTCTTGGGGTGGGAGGGGGGTTTATGTTTACTCTTATAACAAAATTATTGAAATAATATAAAATAAATCTATATCCTTAAAAAAATAAAAAAATAATCCTTTCTCAAATGTCACATATTGACGCCTTTGTCCATTAACTATATAAGATAGGCCTATAAATAGCTGTTAGATGGGGCTATTGAAAGGGCCCTGGATCTAGAATCAGGAAGACGTGAGTTCAGATAGACTGCAGGTCATTTGCATGACTCAACTGACTATTCAAATGCCTTAGTTACTTTAATTTCTACATCTGTAAAACAGGATAACAAGAGTGCTCATTTTTCAGGCTTATTGTGAGAATAGAATGAGATAATATTAGTAAAATCATTTACAAAACTTAAAGTGATATATAAATACTAGTTATTATTACTTTTATCATTATCATTATCATCATCATCATTATTAGTATTAGTATTATTATTATTACTTTTTGCTTTCCAACTTGAGAATCTGCAGACTCTAATACCAGGATGTAGATGGGGGCAGATCTTAACCACTCGCTATACTGAGTAATAAATATTTTTTGACTTTCCCCTCCCTTTGCTGGTGTGCTCCTATAATTTCTATAAGAGAAATGACAATCTATTTATTTTTTCATCACAGTCCCCAGTATCTGTCACAGTGCTCTGCAAAGAGAAGATAACTAAGAAATATTTATTGTACGTTTCACATCTCTTAGAAACAAAAGCTTTTTTTTCCTTCCAGAAGTCTTCCAAACCTCCTATCAACATATCCCCCATTCTCTCATCTCTATTCTGTGAGATACCTGACTTCCCACTGAGTGGGATGAAGTCTGAGATTTCTTCAGTAGAATATTATAGATTGGAGAATAGTTAACTATGTGCCCCTTCTCCCTTGACAAAGCAACTTCTGGGATATTGGTGAAGAGTCAACTGACCCCACCTTATCTGTTGAAGTCCAGAGAATCATTCAATTCCTGGAAATGAAGAGATAATCTGGTTTCGGTTTGAATCATATGCTCTTTTCCTTGGATTAGTTTACATGTCTAGAGTGTAAAACTAACATTCTTCATTCATCCAGCTAGGATAAATGTGATTCTTGGGTCTTTTGCATTTGCTTCAATCTCTGTAATTGATTGGGGTCCATTCCTCAAGAACTGAACAAAACTTTCTCTTCATACTTTGAGAAATCTCTGAAATTTATTTAAGTGGCAATTGTCCCACACACCACCTACTTAGAATTCTAGGGTTTCCTGTGTCTATGTTTCCCAACATATATCTCTTTAAAAACTCATTCTCTGCTCAGTTGAGTTGTCTTTTTGGTGAAGGTAGCCTGCTCTTGGGCAGTGTGATTCCCCAGGTAACCTCTCATACTTTTTCTTACTGCTCATTCTCTCATGAGAGCTTCTGCTTCTGCTACTGGTAACCCCCTTTGGGTTAATTAGATCAGTGGTTTCCAATTGCCTTTACTCTTACTCTCCTTTAGTTTTTGCTAATCACACCAATACGTAAATAAAGCTTTTTGTTCCTGAAATTTCTTCTGGGTCAGAGTTAGCATTTTAAATGAATCCTTTCATATTATCCTGAATCCCAGACTTTTAGCAGGCTACAGTTTTCCCCAGCATCAAAATCACATACAAAGGAAATTTCAATACATATAGTCCATAGTCCAATGACTAACTTAGTGCCTCACACATAGTTAATACTTAATAAAGGCATATGTAACATATATTGAGAACCTCAAGAATCAATTGATTCAAGAGACTTTGATTCAAGACTTTGATAATGTTTCCTGGTCATCAGAGTACAAACAACAGTGAAGAGCAACTGATTCCCTTTAAGGTTTGACTGACAGAATACAACGAGCAACTCACTTGGAAATCATTACTCAGTTTCATCAGCTCTCAATGTTCTTTTCGACTAACTTTTCCTTCCTATGATTTTGTAAATCTGATTTTATTAACTAATTATTTATCTATCAGTGTCTAATTTTTTTCCAATTTGACCTAAACTATAAGTACCAACTTCAATCCTTGAACAACATTGCAGTACTGCAATAGCCCCCCTAAAATCATTCTTTCAAAATTGAATTCTGAAAAATTATAATCATTCAACTTGGTCCCAAAGAAGAGATATGAAAAGCTTCTCCCTCCATTTCCTCAAAGGTATCTGTGTGTGTGTGTGTGTGTGTGTGTGTGTGTGTGTATAACATTGCATATAATGTCAGACTTTTCAATATGTTAGTTTGCTAAATTGCTTTTTTCTTCTTTGTCTTTCTTGTTATAAGGATAATATTTTCTGAGTGTAAGGATACATTGGGAAATGTAGTTGATATTAAAAAGATCAGTAGAATGTTGTGGTTCTTTTTACTTATCATAACTCTTTGCCCTTCCAAGTCTTCACACTGTTACTACTAATGGAATCTTTCTACATTATAGATCTGGTCATGTCATCTTCATGGAATTTTCAGGAATTTCCTATTGCCTACCAAATATAGTCCTTTGCTTTGCATTCAGCATTTTCCCTAATCTCTTGTTATTCTCTTCCATTCACTGTATGTCCAAATCACATTGTAATACCCTGCTCCAAGGTGTACCATGCTCTAATACCTCTGTGTTTTTACTAATACTAGAAATAGCCCGACAGTTGACAATGAATGTTGCTATGGTATATCTTTTATCTCTCAGGAAATATATTTTTCAGTTTCCCAATGATCTTCAATTGTTGACAAATTGTATTAGTATTAGCAACAGTAATTTCCCACTTTACCTTACTTTGGATACTGTCTTTGAAAAACTTATTGGTCCATCAGGAACATAAATCTATGAAGCTGATAGTAACTCTTGGTGCTCACATGCAGGCTATTATTAATAGCTATATCCCTGGTCCTTTGTGGATGCATGCTGGCTCTCTTCCAGTCCTTGGAGCAGGATATCCTTAAAAATTGTTTTTTGCTTATCTCCTATCCTGAGCAGAAACAATTTCAACTTTTTTCTGGACAAGTTTTGTTCAGCCAACTGAGAAAAGGTGTTGCTGTAGGAAACTGAAAGTTGTTCTTTGTTTCAGATGATCATAATTTCCTTTGCATGAATTATTTATAAATCCATATACATTACTGGTTTCAAGAATTTTCCCTTATTCTTGTTCTTCTTAGAGTAGGTTTTTATTTAACTGGTGTGTGATCAGGGATCATTGAAGGAGTATTAGAAGACAAAGGGATCTGGGAATGTTGTATTATATGTTTTTTCTTTGTTTTGAGTGCTTTGATTATTTTTAAAATTAGAATGAAAATAAAGAGGGACAAAGAATACACTGCAGTGGGAGTATGGAAGAGAAAGGAAAGTAGTGGAAATTATCTCACAAAATTTGGATGTCAAGAAGACTGCAAAGAAAGTGGATGGAGGGGTGTAGGTAGCACTTGAACTGGTCAAACATCCAAAGAATACATACACACACACACAGACACCCCCCACACACACACACACAGACACCCCCACACACACACACCATACACACACACACACACACACACATACACACACACACACACACACAGACACACAATTGGGTACAGAAATCAATTTCATTTAATTGGCAAACAAGAAAGAAAGGGAGAAGGAAGAAAGGGTAATGAGAGGGAGAGTAAATTAGAAAAGCAATTAACCCTAAGCAAAACATATTCTAACCACAAAGGTTTTTAACTGAAAGAGTAATTTGGAAGAAAACAAAGAAAAGACTCTAAGATTGCACTCTGTCCCTCTGGGACAAGGGAAATAGAAGAGATGTGAGAGGTAGAAGTTGAATGCATTAAATCTATAGCATGGATGCTCTCTGTTCTCACTACCTTCCTTTTTTTAAAAAAGATGGGCCAGAAAACATGACCTTATGATGGCTTATGATGATTCCAGATTCCTTTGTATGAAAGTACCTCCTGAAAGATAGTAATGGATTCAGAATGAAGATTGAGACATATTATTTTGAAAATGGCTAACTTGGGAACTGCTTTTGCTTTGCTTTCTCTTAACACATCAGTGGTTGAGAGGGAAGGAATTGGAATGGTGACAAAGTAGATTTTTGTTTTAGAAAAGGTTATTTCAATAATCTAGGAGAGAGATGGCCAGATACTGAAATGAGATGGCAGTTATATGAGAGAGAAGGGTTCAAAAGTGAGAACTCTTGAGACAGAAACAGCAAGATCTGGCAAATAAAAGGCATAGCATAATTAAATATTTCATTGCATTCATTTTCATCCACATCTGCTTATAATATGAGTTGAGAAAACTAAAAGAAAATAAAAAATACTAAAAAGGAAACTGGCAAAATATTTTCATATCCTCTGAAATTCTAGGACAAAAAAACATATTTTAAACTTTCATAGTTCATACACTTTCAGTTTGAAAAGTCCCCTGAGCAAGGACTTGCTCATCAAATAATAATACCTATGATTCTTTTATATTGCATTACCCCTATAAAATTAGAGCACTTTTTGACTTCTATAGGAGAATGAATGCTTCATAAATAAATTCATTTCAGCATCCTTCTTCATAGTTATAGAAAGAGGCATTTAAGAAACAACATCCTGATTGAATATTGATCTATTTTAGGTTTTATATCCTTCCATGCAGATGCATACTCTCTGTGGTTTAGAATTTGCACAGGAAACTTCCAGAGACGGAGGGGTTGGAAACTGGGGGAAGAGAAGGGGACAAACAGAACACATAGCCATGAATGAGTAATTGCCACAAAGTTGATAACAAAGGACTTTGCCAGCAGAGATGCTCTAGACAAGAAAGTATCTGCGTGCCTCTGTGTGTGTGTGTGTGTGTGTGTGTGTGTGTGTGTGTGTGTGCATGTGTGTATAGATAAGAGATACTATGATTAGAGCCATGTAGTCAGGAGATAGTATGATTAGAACTGTGCCTACTGATTAGTGATTTCTGTATAACTAGTCTTACAGATATATCTATGGTTGTAAACTCCAAAATCTATTTTAGTTAATTTTTCCAGATCTAAAATCATGACTTCTAATGATCTGATATCATAATTCTATTTCTAAGTTCTTAATTTCTTTTTTTTTCAGGCTTTTAGAAAGGACAGACTCAAAGACTCTTGTTAAAACAATGTTAAATATTCAAAAACTTTTGCATTCCTTACACAGAACTTTTTTTTTTAATATTTCTGCCAGAACTTCTCTACAAGATATACACAAGACAGGATTTATATGCTGGCTATACAGTCAGTTTGTGGTATTTAGAAAGATGGAACTCACTATTTTGAGATATAAGCAAGAAGATTTTCTGTTCTCAAACCTAAATCTACGCTATTCTTCTATAATATTTCCTTGTATTGTGCTCATGTTCCCATGGCCCCACTGCCCCCTCATAACCCCACTGGACTTACTTTTGGCATCCCAGATTGTAGCCTACTCCAATTCGCTCTCCTGGCTGTGGCACAGGGACTGTCTGGTGGGGTGACTTGTTTTGTGTTTGTCCGTTTCCAGTCTCCAGGCACAGTTCCCTGACTCAGCTTCCAGGATTTCCAGCTACTATATCTTTTGTAGCTTGACTCCACCCTTATTTGAACAGCAGAATGCAAGAAGCCTGATCAGTTGCTACTACATTCCTTGAAGCCTTTCCCCTGATTTTAAGAGGAGCATCCTTTTAGACAGTTATGGGTCTGATTCTGGTTTTTCCTTGTCTAAAAACCTTCCCCTGAATTATCATCATTACCACCATGGTGTAGCAGAGAGATGATTGCACTTGGAATCTGAAGATTCTAGTTGGAAATCTAACTGTTTACCAACCATCTGATTTTGGGTATGTTTGGAACATCACTAATACTCAATTCCTGCTTGTGTTCCCTACTCTCTACATTTTCTCTTTGAAGATCCTGATTAAGCCTTATCTCTTCCTGAGCATTATTTGTTGCTTGATAGCCTAGCTCAGAGGCACCAAACACTTGGGCCACAGATCATACATGATCCACAATGTTACTGGGTACAGTGAAGTCCGAAGGAGATTAAAATGTATTTGGGAAACATTTAACAAAATAAATAAAATATAATAAAACACTGGTAATGTTCATTTGTGGTTTTCTAATATGATACTGATATTCTCAGGCATGGTTCACTGGCCTCATTTCTATTTAATATTGTCACCATTGGTTTAATTCATTGGACAAATTATACCTAATGAACAAGTGTCTTTTCTTCCCCTTCAGAAAGAAAACTGGCTTGAAATCTATGATCCTTTGAATGTGGCAAACTATTTTAATCTATGGTGCTATGCATGAACATCTTTGCTTCTGTTTCTAATCCCTAGTACTGTGAAAAGATTCCCACTCCTTTCTCTAGGACTCCAGAATTACTATGTATGAGTTTGATTCTAGGTAACCTCAAGAGACACAGGATGAGGATCTATTAACCCATTAGCAACCCATTTGCATGGAGTAGTTTATTAGATTCTAGTTTTTTTCCTTGAATGGCAAAGATGAAGGTCCTGAACAGATAGAATATAATCATAGATTCAAAGGTAGAAGGGACATTAAAGGTCATTTCATTCAATTCTTTCATTTTACATATGAAGAAACTGAGGTTCAGAAAGTTTAAATTTGTCCATATTCACAAGGCAGTAAATAGAAATTTGAGGATTCAAAACAGGCCTTCTGGTACTAAATTCACTGCTCTTTTTGCTTGAACTACACAGTCTTTGCCTAGAGATGATGATGATGATGATGATGATTCAAATTTGTCTGAAGCACGGGGACCTGAGCAGTCTAGGAGCATCCCATGAAGGCAGTAATCTGCTGGAGCACTGAAGACAAACCCCATCTAGCACATAAATTTGCCCAGGTCCAAACATCTCTGTAGTTTTCAAGTTTATAACAGTTTCTATGTGGGATTACTTCTGATAATTTACAGAGGTAACATAACATAGTTGATAGGAAGTGACTTTTGATACAGGAAAACCCTGGTTCTGCCCTATGTAGAAATAACCTCTAAAACCATTAAATCGTTGGAGGGAGTTTCCCTACCCCCATCCTATCATTGTTCTTCTTCTTTTCCTCTATAATGCATTGAAACTAACTTTTGGAGTTACCAAGATATAATATTCCCATTTTCATTTTCAGCTTCACACCTTTGACCAGGTTGTTTCCTTTGCCAAGAATGTACTCCCTCCTTACCTAGTACTCTTAGAATGACTGATTTCCTTTAAAGCTCAGTTAAATGTCACTTCCAACATAAAACTTTTCCTGATCCTTTTCTGCTGCCTGTACCCTATCCCTGATCACCTTGTATTTACTTTGTATGTAATATATGTGTGTATCCACGTACACACAAATACATGTTGTTTCTCCTGAAATAATGTAAGCTCCTCGAGAGCAGGAATTTTTTCCATTTTTATCATGGTATTCCAAAGTTGGGTATTGTGACCTATGGTAGACATATACAGTGAAACCTATATTGTACTACCTAGGTCCAATTAGTTACTTAAAGAGCAGTAGGCAAGAGGTACAGGAGAGAATATTGGTGGGTCAGGCAGGCAGGGCTCCAAATTGCTTTGTACAGTTGCTCGAGTACTCATCCTTGAAAAAAACTGGGGCAAATACTCTGTCTGGTATAAAAACAACTAGAAAAATAGATAAAGCACAAAATAACACTTTAATATTTTTCCCAAGGTAAAGAAATATAATATAAAAAATTAATCTGTGTATCTTTTTCTTCATCTATTCTGAATTAAGAGACAGAGAGAAAGAAAGAAAGAGAAAGAAAGAAACTAGTAAGAAAGAAAGAGAGAAACTAGTAAGAAAGGAAGTAGTAAGAAAGAAACAAGGAAATAAGCAACAGGAAAACCTAATTGAAGAGATTCTATTCCTATGAGTCATTGCAGAAAGAACGTTTTTCATTTTTAATTTTGGCCTGCTACTAATCTTTTTCTGTACTTGCTGTTCCACAAATCAACACTTCTGGAATAACAGTGATAACTGATTCATCTGGCAATCTAAGACAGATTGAGAATGTCTTTCCTTTCTGCCAGAAACGTGAAAATGAACAAAGACTTTACTCTAGTAGGAAGAAAACAAGCCAAACTAACAGTCATTTTTAAAGAACATTATGAAGACTTTGTATTATAGATAGCACAGCTGCAATTGACTTAAAAAGATCATTTGTTCCAGCATACTCCCTTCAGGCCAACAAGGTTTTGTAATCCTGCTTTTGGGTTTGTCTAAGTTCCCACAGCTAATAAATGACAGAGAGGTAAAATGGAGAGGTCCTGCAGGGTGTCTTGCTCTTTTCCTTATATTTCAGTCTACTTTAGTACAAGGGGCCCCCTTCAAAGAAAGACTGGGGAAAAGTTTACTAAAGACATAAGACTCATAGTTGGGTTCAGTGATGAAATCAAGCTCTCAGTGCCAATGGAAGGAGGCTCTGGAAATTTTCTTTTGAATCTAAGACATTCATTAAAGAAACAGAATAAGAAAATTATCTTTGAGGAAGAAATCCCTGGTGGCCAGGCCAGGGGGGAGGCAGGAGCCCAGGTACGTGAGCTAAACTACTGCATTGTCTATTCCTTTTCTACAAACCAAGAATACTATAATAACGAATCAAAGAATCATAGATTTTAGTGCTGGGAAAGTTTTTAAAATCTTTTCATTTTTTATAAAATGAAATGTCATTCACATGTGAGAAGTAATAGAGCTGGGATTTGAACCCATGTCCTTAGACTTAAAATCAAATATTCTTTCTACTAGATCACAATGTCTCCAAAAGAATAAAATTAAACAGCTTTCTAGTAAATAAGAAAACAAGCTGGAGCAACTAGTAGACACAGTGGATAAAGCATGGGCTCTAGAATCAGGAAGACCTGAATTTAAATTTCACCTCAGACAATTAACACTTTACTAGCTGTGTGACCCTGAGCAAGTTACTTAATCCCAAAAACAAACAAACAAAAAAGAAAATACTGCACTTGATTCTCCATACCATATTCACACCATCAAGTATTCCACAAATACCAGTTTCATTTCTAGTAACTAGATTAAAATATTAAGGGATAGTGTGATCCATCATACTTCAATTTCTTGAGTGAATAGAACTAAATATTTTGACTTACAAGACTGATTCTGTATTGTTATAAATGCTCTCTTCTATTTTTTCTCCTAATAAGAAAAAAAAACTAAGGCAACTGTGCTTTGCCCCATGAAGGTTACCAGGAGTGGGAGAGGACAGTTATTTTTCTTTCCCATGGTAATCATCTGCCTACAGAGGGAAAAGAGACTTCATGTCCCTGGGAGGTCAGTCTTAGGATAAGAAATGGGTCCACTGGAGAAAGGCTACTCTTTCAGACTCAGTCAGAGGAACAGCAAATTACCTGGGAAATAGAAGATGAGCACTTGGATAAGAAGGCATTCCTTCAACTCTACTCCAACTACAGAGAGAATATTTTTAAGGCCTGTAGGATTTCCAGAGACAGGTTTCGGTCTGCTTAAGCAAGGGTGGGGAATACCCAAACCACAAGCCATTTGTTTTGGCACTGCCAAGGCAACCATAGGTGGGACTTGACATTCAATAAATCTAGGAGTTTTTTAGGATAAATTAATTAAATGTTTGACCAAATACAGCAGGTTAATTTTTAAGGTTATAATTTTGTATGAACTGTGAATGATGTCATTAATATCAAAATGGTCCTTGGCAGACAAAAGGTTCCCCACCCCTCACTTAGAGTAAGGAGGTTTACCTCCCTACATAAGAACCATCTGCAACATTCTACCTCAGGAGAAAGGGCACCATGGCTCCTGAATAGCATATGAATAGCCCTCAAACTGGGAATTAGTTCCCAACTATAAGAGTTTCTGGGTGAATTAAAATAAGTTTTATTGACTATATCTAGAAAGTAATCAACAAAATCAAGTTTGATACCTCTGAAGTCAAGAGACAGAACCTGTTGAACATTCAATATTCATAAGTCTTTTGAAAAAGGGGTGGACCTTGCATACCCTTTGATCCAGCAATACCACTACTGGGTCTATACCCTGAAGAGATGATGAAAAAGAGTAAAATCATAACTTGTACAAAAATATTCATAGCAGCTCTGTTTGTGGTGGCAAAGAATTAGAAATCAAGTAAATGTCCTTCAATTGGGGAATGGCTAAGCAAACTGTAGTATATGTGTGTCATGGAACACTATTGTTCTATTAGATGGGATGGGAATTCAGGGAAGCCTAGAGGGATTTGCATGAACTAATGCTGAGTGAGATGAACAGAACCAGAAAGACATTGTACACCCTAACAGCAACGTGGGGGTGATGACCAACCTTGACGGACTTGCTCATTCCATCAATGTAATAATCAGGGACAATTTGGGGCTGTCTGCAATGGAGAATACCATCTGTATCCAGACAAAGAACTGTGGAGTTTGAACAAAGACCAATGACTATTCCCTTTAATTAAAAAAAAAAAAACAACCTGATATCTTATTGTCTGATCTTGCTATCTCTCATACTTTATTTTTCTTCCTTAAGGATATGATTTCTCTCTCATCACATTCAATTTGGATCAATGTATACCATGGAAACAATGTAAAGACTGACAAATTGCCTTCTGTGGTGGGGGGGAAGTAAGCTTAGGGGGAAAATTGCAAAAATTCAAAATAAATAAAATCTTTATAATTCAAAAAAAAATAGAGGACCTGAAGATGAAAAATCAACTAGTTGGTTGACTAGTAATAAGAGAGAATAAATATTATAATGGGACATGAGTTATATTAACTTTGAGGACTTAAATTACCTACATCTTGATGAAAGAAACACCAATTTCCATATTACCCCTATGACAAAAGGAGAATCCTTATTTTCCCAGATCTATCTGAGTAAACCCAGTGAGCAGAAATCCATTAACCTGAATTTAGAATTTCTTTTCCTGTCTTTGATATAGATCTTTTGTCTGGATAAGTCTTTGAGAGAGATTTCCCAAACTGGTTGATTACTGAATAAGAAAGTATAAAAAGGGAAAATCCTTGGTCCTGATTCAATAATTAGTAATTAACAAAAGAGAAATATAATCGTTTCTTTCACTAAGATAACTTCTTCCCATGAGCAGAGGCAGTCCAGGGCTCTGGACCTGAAAGGAGTGTTAGGCAGGGCAATGAACTCCAACAATACATAGCTAGATAGTAGTCTAGGGTCAACTAAGCAACCTAAGAAGTCGTCCTCTGGGGCATGATTCAACCCTCTCAACTGCATTTGCTCCAGGTGGTAAAATTCCTCCTTATGACTCTGATTATAGAACTTAAAACTGAAAGAAACATTAGAGATGTTCTAGATAAGGAGTCCTGGATTAAGAGTCTTAATATAGAGTCCATAAACTTTTTTTAAAATATAAATTGATAACCAGTTTCGATATCATTTCCTTTGTAATCCATTTAGGAGTATTATTCAGTGAATTAGTCCTTTGACTTCATCAGACTCACAAAGGGGTCCATGACACAAAAAAAAAGATAAAGAAATCCAACTCTAAACCAACCTCCTCATTTTACTGAGAAAGAAGTTAAGTTCAATGAAAGGCAAGCAATTCTCTCATGTTAGAACCTGTTCTAGATTCCAGGTCTTTTGGCTCCCACTAGAATTTCACTGCACTACTCTATTCACTATGCCTAATTTCCCCTTATCTGATTTCTGAGCTGGATATTTATGTGACTCTATGCCTGTGGGAGAGGCCAATAGCAATAGAAAAATGGGTTAGAAGTAAGGGCAAGGGAGACAGTTTAGACCTTCACATTTTGGAGCTGGAAGGTACTTTAGAGTTCAACTCCTTCATTATGGGAATGAATAAATGTTGACCTAGAGAGATGAAGTTATTTCTTCAAAGTTCACAGAAGACTAATGGCAGAATTATATCTATTGGCTGTTTCCCTTTTCTCCTTCCACTAATATAAATGCTATCAGGAAAATCCCTATATTCCAAGACACTAAAACTTGGACCAAAGCAAAAACTGACTAGGAGTGAATAAGACTTTCCCCCACAGAATACCTAGAAACAAGGAGGTAATCTGCATGCTTTGCCTCAGTATTCTTTACCAGCCCTTTCCACTATGCAGGATTAATCACCTTTTGACAACAGCTCCCTAACACTTGGGTATCAACCCCCTTCTTTTAACCTCTAATAAATGTTTTTGAGAATAACTGCATCCATGGTCAAGCTGCCTTCTGTGGTAGACAGTTCCCCCCACCATTCCTAGGTAATTCTTTTTCCAAAATGACAATTTCAAAATGACTCTACCCCAAATGAAAATAGCTAGGAAAGAGGAAAAATGAGCATCTTTATTGCTGGAACAGGACTTAGGAAGACCCCCTCTTTATGAGTTTAAATCTGGCCTCAGACACACTAACTGCATGATTCTGGGCAATCACTTAACCTTGCTTGACTCAGTTTCCTCATTTGTAAAATGAGGTGGAAAAGAAAATGTCAAGTTACTCCATCATCTTTGCCAGAAAAATCCCATATGAGGTCACAAAGAATCAGTCATGACAGAAATGACTGAATAATAACAACAAAGGGAAAGGGACTTTTTGAAGGAGTGATCCTCTTCATTATTCAATAAATGCCCTAATATCTACCTAACATTGTTTAACCAGAACACTGATGGATTACCAAATTGGTATTAAAACTTTCCCAATAACAAGTTTGTCCACTGAAATATTTCATGTTTTATATACATATTCATCATTTTCTTACATGAATACAAAAACCTTTTCTAAACCCTTCATTTCAGTTATTACCTGTCATCATCAAAAGACTTCCTATTTCAATACAAAAAGAAATGTAGAGCAAAGTTAAACCATTTTAGATATTAAAAGCAGCAAGGTGTTTACAATTGTCTTTAGCAAAGCCCCCGAAGTGATTGGAAGGCAGATCTTTACCACCATATAAGGCACTGGATTTTTGTTGTTTGTTTAAAATTTTACTCCCAACTAAAGATTTATGATCTTTTTTCCTCCCCAGATATAAACAACACCATATAAGCATTATAATTTCTGAATGTACTACATAAATTATTCAGAGAGTAAAGAGAAAAACAGATTATAGGGAAAATGTATTTGTGTAAATATACATAAATATGTTAGAAGAGATTTCAAAACACAAAATGTTAGAGTTGGAAAGAACCACAGACAATAGAATATTAGAAAAGACCTTAGAACACAGAAGTATAAGATTAGAGCTAGAAGGGATCTTTATATATAGATATATATATGTATACATATATATATATATATATTTATATCTCCAAATAGATAGATAACTATGAAGAAAAGAGGAGGAAAAATAAGAGAAGAAAAAAAGAAAAGAAATAGACACATAGATGGTAAAAGACATAGAGACACACAGAAGGTTAAACACCATAGCAATGCAGCCAATATTATATACTATTAACAGATAATCCTATCATGTCAAACACTTCAAAATGTCCTTTTCTTATGAATCACAATCCATGGGTCTTGAAGTTCATGAAGAAATTCAAACGGTCCTTTAGAAATGTCTCATTTTCAGAGGAAGGTAGTATCCCTCAAACTATGAAGTGAATGGAGAAAGATGCTTTTCTTGGTCAAAGTAATCAGCGATGAGCCCGATGGCCATGGTGATGACGATGGTGATGATGGTGATGATGGCCTGCTTGGAGAGAGTGAAGACCATGGAGATTTCGGTGGTTATGGTGAAGGCGTCCAAGGGGACCCCCAGCATGTAATGGCCATGGCTGGGCCCACCTGACACGATTTCTACCCACAGCCCTGTAGTTCCTCTCTATGTCAGGCTCATGTGCACCAGCTCCATTGTGATGGATGCACATAGCCACCAGCAGTAGAAGAAGGATCACCAAAGCAATTCCAATGACTGGGATCAATGGATTGATGTCACTCAGAAGCCTGAGCATCTTTGAACTGAGAGAGATTGGAAGAATCCAAATTTGTAATATTGATCAGTTTTCAATAATCACTGATAGTGCTGCCAATGAAGATGAGTTGATAATCTGCTTCCCACAGCAGCACAACAGCCAGTGGTATACCTCTCCTTCTTTAGTCTCTTTACAGACAGCTAGCTCTATCCCTCTGCTTGCCTTGGCTCTTCCCAGCTCACAGTGCTGCAAATTTTAAATTCTCAACTCCTACGATTTGGAGATGCTCCAGAGAATATGAGAACAGCCTCTTTTGGCTTGGATTCCAGTCAAATAGAAATAAACAGTGAACTGTTTTAACTCTGAAATAGCTTCCAGAAGTCTGACTCAAGGACAGAATCACAGAATGTCAGAGTTGGAAAGAGATTCAGTGGGCACTGTATCTAAGCTGTACTTGAAGGAAAAAATCTACTCTACAACATACCTGTCAAAAAATCACTGAGATTCTGTATGATGACCTTCCAGTGGGGAAAATGGGACTATCTCCAAGGTAGCCCATTTCTCTTATGAATAATAATTTAAAAACAGAAAAAATAACAACAGTTAGCGTCACAAGTGAAACAAAGCCTCCCAGACCCATCAAATATATAAGGGCCTTATAGAGATTTATGGTTATAATTATATTTAAAATTAGAGCAAACCTAGATGCTTTTGAGAAAGAGAAGGGAAAAAAAGAAGAGGGAAAAGAGGGAGAATAAGATAGAGGAAGAGGGAGAGTGATAATTTAATACTCTGTATCAGACACTGCTAAACACCATGCACAAACAAGACAACGTCATGCCTTAAGGAGCTTACATTCAAACAGGGAAACAACACAAAAATGAGAGCTACAGAAAGAAGGATAAGGGTATCCATTGTCAAAGCTGCTGTATTGAAAGAATGGAGAGGAAGACTGGAAAGGAAATCAGAAAGGAAGTGAGAATGGTTGATCAAGAAATGATGAACTGGACTAGGGACTTATCATTCAGGAAAATCAGGGTGTGAGGATGAAGGACATCTCCAGGATGGGAAGGTTGCTGATGAGGAGGTAGAAAGAAATTCAGATTGGTACTAATTTTTGACCACTTCAATCCAGATCAAGATGAACCAATCCTAATTCAGTTACCCCTTAACAATCTAAAGGATGGTTTGTCAATGTATCTGAAGATAAGGAAATCATTAGATTTTTAAGAACTTTTTTGATTTTCAATTTGTGGGATGAAATTATGCACAAAGAGCTGTTAAACTACCTATAGCCTTTAACTCAGCAATATCACTACTGAATCTGTATCCAAAAATTATTAGAGAAAAAATCAAAAGATCTTACATATTCTAAAATGTTTATAGTGACTCTCTCTGTGGGGTTAAGGAAGTCATTAGTTTTATAATAAAGTAGCCCTTTTCTGCCTTTCCAATATAATCTATCCAAAACTAATGCAGGTATTAATCCTGAAAGTCTACCTCTCTATCCCCACCCCCACAAAACCCTCCCTTTGAGAGCAATAGGTAGCTAAAAAGGAGACTGAGGATCTCCTGAGGAAAAACTGGTATTTTATATTAGGTAACTTAGAGGATAGATATATATATACTAGGAATCAGAAAACTTTGAATTCAACTTAACTAGTTGTCTGATCAAGGCATGGTCGTTTGTCTTCTCAGCTTACTCATGTGCAAAAATTGGTATTATAATTATAGCCTTTATTTCTCAGGATTCTTGCAAAGATCAAATGATATAACATATGTAAATTTCTTTGTAAACCTTAAAGTATTATATCAATGATAATTATTATTGGTTTTGGTGTTGTTGTCAATAAGCTACTTAGAGTAGGACTTCCTGGGTAAAGATTCAAATTCACAGGAAAAAGGTGGAGACCACCTTCACTCCCATGCTTCCTCTCAGTCACTGGCTCCCTAAGAGGTCTATTCTTCACGACAGAACCAAGACTTCCTGAACACCAAGTTCCCTAGAGGCAGACACTCTTTGGAAAATTCCACAGTCCTTGACCTCATTCAATGAGAGATGTTCCAATATCCCTGTAATCCAGTTCACTGCAAGGAGTGACAATAGACAGGTAGCTCCTTAGATTAAATCCAAAGACCTGTGAGTCTTCTCCCCCACTCTGCAGGGCTCTTGGAGCTAGAGTAACCCAAACAAACAATGAATGGATTTCATGTGGTTCCTCTTATTTCCAGTGTACCTGGAGTATAATAGTGAGTAGGGTCTGCAGAAAGCATGTGTTTTCTAGAGGTAGCAAGAAGTTCATGTCTGAATCTAGATATTATCACCAGCATTTCTATTGGATTATTCCAGAAAACCATCTTGAAAATATGTTGGTTGCCTGTCGGGTTTTCAGGATTTGTTCTTACAGTACCTGGTGCTTCACTGACCTTGATAAAAACAATTTTTAAAAAGTAGTAAAATGGATGTCTTCAATGTATCTATAAATTTATTTTACATTATAATTAGAGTAACAGATGTGTTTCTAAGTCTTGCAAAGTGCTTTGCATGTAAACTCATTTGATCCTCACAACTTTAAGATGCTATTATGCCTCCAATTAACATATAAGGAAACTGAGACCAAAAGAGATGACTTTTCCAGAGTCACACAGCCAGTGAGTAAGATCTGATTTGAAGTCAAGCCTTTTACAGAGTAATACACCTATCTCTGTCATTTCAAAACTGGCAAGTCTCAATCGTCTTCCTACCATATTTCCTGATCTTCTCCCACAAACTTTTGACAGTAAGGTTCTATTATAGTCTTAGAGAAAGCTTCTTTGGCTAGTAAGGTAATATCAGAGCCTTGGTGATCTCATCTTGAGATAAAGAGACCACAAGGAATACTAGATAGTGCTGAACATGAAGTAAAAAAGAACATGGTTTACATCTCACCTTAAACACCTACCAATGCTGTAATTCAGGAAAATGGATTTAAGATTCAATTTCTTCATCTATTAAATGAGAAGAATGGAATCAATAGCTTCTAAGGTTCCTTTCATCTCTAAACCTATGATCCTGAGTACTGTGTCATGTCATTATAATGTCTCCTTGCAGAAAGAATAATGGTTAACATTTATATAGCTTAAAATTTACAAATGTGTATATATATATGTGTGTGTGTGTAAATATGTGTATGCATACATACATATATTTATATAAAATGTCATTTGATCCTTATACCAACCCTAAACATAGCTCCTCTTTATTACCATCAACATTTTAAAGATGTGACTTATTTAGGTTCACACAGATAATTAGAAAGGTCCTAAAAAAATCACTGAGTATTAATCTCTGAGGAAAGTTCACCTAAAGATTCACATTCCTGGCAGAAGCAACAGTGCTTTTGCATCAAAGAAGGAATAGGTTCTATAACTACTAAACCTTTAATGAAGTTATTATCATCCTATAGTCCATCCTATAGCTATAGGCCTTATCCTACTTCTATATTTCCTAAACCAATGACAGTTGTGCCTCCATTTTTAACCTACTTGTACTGGAAAATGATATGCAACCTATCTAATGTGTATGTGATCTTGTTTCCTCATCTATAAAATGTATGATGACATTTGAGGGTCCTTTCAGCAAACCACTTATGATCCTGTGATCCTGCTATGTATTTGTCATGACTTTGTTGTATCATATGGATAAGGTTTCATCTCTTCACTTAGAAATCATCCATATACTTTCATAACTTAACAATTAAGAAACAGTTCAGCTTCAAGATGTGCAGAACCAGAAGAACAGCAACAGGGGGCTGATCATCTACCTCAATGGAACTGCTCATTCCATCAGTGTAACAATCAGGTACAATTTGGGGATATCCATGAAGGAGAATATCATCTGTATCCAGAGAAAGAATTGTAGTGTTTGAACAAAGACCAAAGACTATTACCTTTCATTTAAAAAAAACTCATTATCTTATCATGTAATTTTGCTATCTTTTATACTTTCTTTTTTTCTTAAGGATATGATTTCTCTCTCATCACATTCAAATTAGATCAATGTATATACCATGACAACAATGTAAAGACTAACAGACTGCTTTCTGTGGGGGGGGGGGGGGGGGGGGGGAGAGATTTGGAGGAAAATTGTAAAATTCAAAATAAATAAATATTTTTTTAAAAAGGGGGTAAAGGAAATAAGGAATAGCTCATCTTACAGATGACAAAATCAAGGTAAACAGGATTAAGTGACTTGCCTAGAGCCATACAACTGGTATCTCAGGCTGGATTTGAATGTGGGTTCAGTGTTTTATCCACTGCGCCATCTAGCTTCCATTTAGACTAGATCTGAATGCAAAACTATTTTAGGCTTCACTCTGATGGTCTTCATGATGTTATTTGGGCTCTAAATAACATTTGCAACTTTTTACAAGTGTGAACATTTTTCAAGACCTACATTTGGAGGGATTGAATAATTTTTTTTAGGTTTTTGCAAGGCAATGGGAAGATTAAATAATTTGATAGCTGATCATTATAGAAAGTTTTTAAGTTTGCAAAACACTTTATATGCATTATCTCACTTATGATCATAACAACCATGTATGGCAAACATTATAATTATTCCTATTTTGTGGGTCATAAATTAAATGATTTGCCCAAATCACACTATTGATATGCATCCAAAGTATAGTTCAAATCTAGATCTTTCTTACTACTAGCCTAGAACTCTAGGAACTATTCTTCCCAAAACCCTGATGACATCCCACTCCTCTACAAGGGCCAAATGCAACACATTCAGTTAAAACAGTCATTTAAATGCTCAGTTGGGAAATTTTTCTTAGATAAAGTTATAGACAAAATAATAACAATCTATTTTAAGGAACAAAAGGTCAGGAATTTCATGAGAAATAATGAAAACAAATTAAAAAACAAAAGAAGCCTGGCAGTACTCAATCTCCATCTAAATATTACAAAACTATGGTCATCAAGACCATTTAGTTCAAATCCCATTCCAGAACCCTATGTCTCTGGGAAAAATCACTTAATCTTCAGTCTCAACTTCCTTATCCATAAAATGAAGATAATAATGGTACTTACCTCATAGGGTGCTTGGTGAAGATCCAATTAGATATCATATGTATAGCACCTCACAAATCTTAAAGTGCGACTTAAAAGCTAATCATCATCTTCATTATTATAGAATAAACCAAAGAAAGGTAGATGAGTGGAAGAGACTAGAAAGCAAGGCCTAGAAACAAGTTAAGTATTCCAGTGTTCAACAAATCATAAAACAAAACCTACAGAGGAAGCACTCCCTATTTGACAAAAACTCCTAGGAAAACTAGAATGCAGTTTCCTTGAAATAGATTTTATCTAGCATTTTATGAAGTAAATAATTAGTTCAATTAATTCATGTCATTTTTTAGACATGTGATAGAAGGCACTGTGTTATATCATACAACAAAATGAGTTCTAAATGGACACATGATCTAAATGATAAAAGATGTGAGAAAGAGAGAGGAGATAGAAGAAATGAAACTAGATATCTATGATGAGAGTAATTATACATAAAAAGATAAAGAGGATCATACCTCCAAAAATAAATTTATAAGAAATGTTAATATTTTGTACAATCTAAAAGAATGCAGCAAGAATATGAAGAGATACTATTAATTGGTAGAAAAAGCTATTCCTCAAACACTTCTAATTCAAGTCTTGCATCCAAGATATAGAAAGAATTGATAAATTTATAAAACTAAGAGCTATTTCTTATTTGCTAAGTTATGAAAAGTACATGGATGGTTTCTAAGTTAAGAGATTAAACTTATCAAAAATAAATAACAACATGGTCTAACTCATGAAGAATAATACAGATGTTAGATTTGGAATTAGTAGTTTTGGTAATTAGGCAATTCAGTTAAATTGCATGGATATGTGGGATAATTAGAAAGAAGGTAGGACTACTTCTTGGGTGAAGCAGCTATCTGCCACTAGGGTAGGACATCCCAGAGTATCTTCTCTGATATAGCTAAGATGGGAGAAAAATATACTTCTGAAAAATATTTTTAAATAATTCTGATAACTAGGTGTCAAATTCATGGTTTGGTTTCGTTTTTCGGCAGAAATGTGAGCGCCATCCATGACCTCTAAATTTCAGGCCCCTTGAGTAAAGCTTCATCTTCCTTCTCTGTTGACATAGTTGTGGCAAGACATGCATACAAATAAAATTCTGGTTGGAACTGTATTTTAAGATAAAACTGTTCTGGATATCAATTTGAAATTGGGTAAGACAAGGTACTAGATAGGTCATGTATTTTTATTCAATAATTACACCAAAGAATACACAAAAAATTATTAATAGAAAGAAATAAAGATGAAAGAAAAAATAAGAAAGATGACATATGGATGGATGTATAGATAGAGATGGATTTGATATATTCAAATATTCATAGCAATATTTTGCAATAGTAAAAACTGGGAACAAAGTAGGTATCCAGTTATTTTTAAATGACTAAATAAATTGTGGAATTTGAATGTAATGAAAGTATTATATCAAAGGATCAAAGCATATGAGGAATTTAAAGGAAAATGGAAATAATTATATGACTTGGTATATATTAAATCCTATTGAACCAAGAAAACATGGTAAACTGTCAATAAATATGCCATGGAATGTAGCATTTAAAGATAAATCAAAGGTTATCATCAACATTGGTTGCAAATGGCTGATCTGGAAGCACATCTCTTTTCTCTGGCTCAGTAGTGGACTACAGGTATGGAATATTATATAATTTGTTGGATATCATTACTATATGCTATATCTATTACTGTTGTTGTTACCATAGGCCATGATACTGTGTTATAGATAGGAAGCAATTGTAAGCTAAAAACTCTATCTGCATTAATAAAATATTAAAAACAAAATTTTAACAACTTTCTATAGATCTCAGCAATTATTTTTTTTTAAGCAGGCATTTAAATTGGATGATCTTTTAGGTTCCTTCTAGTTCTAATACCTACTCAATAAGCTTTTTCAAATCTTACATTCTCTGAATCTATGAGAATGTCTAAGATGTATAGACAAAAATCTCTGAAAACCAAAGAGGCTTTGACTATCCACACTGCCATCCCTCAGGCTATGAAGATGTCAAGGAGATTTTGGCAGTTTGCAACAGGAAATTGAAAAATGTTCTAGTATTTTAGAGTTTGAATTCCCACAAACTTGTTATGGGAGTTGTCAACTTCCTATACTTGAAAATCATGATTGAAATACAGAAAGGAGTTCACTGGCTCTGTCAAGGAGGATGAAATTTCATGTCACCAAAAGATGCCTCTTGAGGCCCAATTTAATACTGACTCATGCATTTGAACTAGGCAAAAGAGCACTTAGACCTTTGATAAGATCAGTATAATTAGAGAAAGCAGTAAAGCAATGTCTTGTCATCTGATTTATAATGTTAGGCAGGATTGTAGTAACAGCATTACTTATTCCTTTATCACATCTCCTCCATAGATATGGACACCATTTGTACATACCATTTTGTAATTTATTACTTAGAACTAGAAAATCAAGACCCTTTAAGGATTAGATTTCCTAACAATTAGAACTAATAATGAATAGTCTTCCTTAGGAGGTAATGAGCTCTCCCCCACTATAAGTAATGAAGCAAAATCTGTATGACCACTTTCCATGTATGTTGTAGAGTTGACAAGCACAATTGGTGAGTATTAAGCAATGTACTAAGTACTAGGGATACAATGAAAGACCAAAAAAAAGTCCTTCTTCTCAAGGACCTCACAATCTAATTGTGGGAGACAACAAACATTCAAATAACCATGTACAAATATGATAGGATAAATTAAATATCATTTTAGAGAGAAGACATTAGCACTAGATTGTGCTCCCCATCCTGAAGATTTTCTTAGGAGCAACATAATTTTACTCATTTCTCTCAAGGGACTCTTGGCTGAAAGAAGCTGAGCTAATGAGACTCTGGGTTTAAGACAGGTTTTATTTTCTCCAACAAGTTCCTATCCAATTCTGTTGAAAGTCAGGAAAACTTTACTTTGCTTTATGGAGTACATCAAGCAACCTTCTCCTCTGGTGGACCCTATTTTCCCTCTGGACCAATACATTCCTCAAAACTCATGATCTCAGAGTTGGGATAAGTTCAAGTTGTTCTTCTGTGAACAGATCTTTGCTGGAGTAATCCTTCCTGTCTGGCAAAATGCCAAAAGCCTCCCTCTGGATATGAGCAATATGAGGCATTTCCATCTCATCTTCCATTCCTTCTCATTGAGGTTCCTAATCCTTTTTCTTTCTCTCACTTTAGCATCTCTGTTGAATGTCAGTCCCAAAGTACCTACTGAGGCTATGGGAATAAACAGTCTTTCTCTAGGCCTATGTGCTATCAAGCATACCTGGGCCTTTCATATCTCTTTTCTCACCTTGAGAGAACTTTTTGGGCACTTTGGGCTTCATCTCTCTTAGCTGAACATTTCCATCTTTTTTCTATGATGATCCATTCTGTATTTGCTTTTCATATCTCTTTATCCAGCACTTATCTTTAGGTAGATCATTGCTTCCATTTTTTTTTTGGCTAAACACAATTTTTATTCAAGTGAAAAGGGCTCAAAGTAAATAAAATACTAATACTTGATATGACAGATTTTTGTCTTCTCAGATCTTTCTTTTCTATTAGGTTTTTGCAAGACAATGAAATTAAATGATTTGCCCAAGGTCACCCAACTAGATAATTATTAAGTGTCTGGTGTTGGATTTGAACCCCTCCTGACTCCAGGGCCGGTGGTCAAATCACTGCACCACCTAGCTGCCCTCTTCTCAGATCTTTCTAACAAAACATTCTGTGTCTATTTTTTCAATGTTTTTGTGAATACTAACTTCTCATTTTATGTCTGGTGAATTTTCATACAAAAAATGCAAACAAGAAAGGATCAGTGAATATTTTTAATTTGCATTTTTCTGTTGAAATACAAATCTAGAAAAAAAATAAATTTAAAAATTTCTTGAAAAAATTAATTTCTTTTAAAGAACCAAGTCAAAGGATCAATTCAAGTGTGAGAACTCTATCATCAATGTGATATCAACTCAATAGTCTTCATTATTATTGCACCTAAGAAATTGAATTTGATTCAATGATAGAACCAGTCTCAGCCAACATGCAAATGATCCTCATTTGTAGCATGATCTATAAAGATAATTCAATTTTAACATGAAATTTATTTCTATGGATACAGTCTTAAAATGAAAGCTACAAAATATTCAGAGCTAAGCACTGCTATTTGTTAGTATGAATCCCACAATTCAGAGCTAAATTTGGACTGTGACTAAAATGGCAATGAAGTCTCAGTCCAGAAAGCCTCCAAGTAAAAAAGAGATCCTGTTGCAAAAGTTCATTTGTAAGCCAATTTTAGAAAGTACTTTCCCACGGAAAGAATCTTATAAATTTTAATCAGTTTCCCCAACCAACCCCTAAGTGCTACAAGAAATCTCTTAAATGTCCATCTCTGTAATCCTCAGTTTCTTCATGAATAAAATGGGAGTAATAACATTTCTACAGTTGTCCTCATAAGCATGGATATGAGGAATCCACTATATAAATATAATTATTTTCCTTCTTTTTCTTCTCCTTTTCCTTCTCTTCTCTTTCTGGTATTCCTTATTATTTCCCCTTCTTCCTATAAAGATATATAAAGGATACTTGGCCATCTTAAATAGTTATGTAACACAGCAGGCAGGCTATTGAACTTGGGAGTCAGAAATACCTGAATTCAAATTCAGTCTTATATACCAGCTCTGTGACCCTGGGTTAAGTTACTTAACCTTAGATTCTTCAACTATAAAATTGTTATAATAGCACCTATTTCCAAGAGTTGTGGTGAAAATAAAAACAGATATTTGTAATAGGACTTTGCAAGATCTACAATGTTTTATACAAATGTTAGTTGTCATTATTTCTTGTCCTACTGTAGGCACCTCTTCAATCATGAGCAAGAGAATAACAAATAATTGATATCCAGCCCATTTATTAATTTGAGTAATTTCTTTTATGCAACCATGTTAAAAATCATTTCACATGTGACATCCAAGTTGTTTTAAAACTAATTTGTGCTAAAAGCTCCATACTATAGCTAACCATTCAGTGACCTGATTGTTTCATTCTAAATTCCCAAGATACATATTCACTCTAATTTATTCAGTACATTACACATTTATAAAATACTAACTCCATGGTTCTGGAGACAATACAGAATTTGAATATGAGCCAGTTTCTGCCTTACAGTTCAAAAAGGAGATCACATTTATGTCAAGAATTACACTATGAAGTACTAAACCATAGGTATTTTTATAGAAAACAAAATGCCAGGGGCATCTAGGTGGCACAATGGATAGTGCACTGGCCCTGGAATGAGGAGGACCTGAGTTCAAATTCTGCCTCAGACACTTAATAATTACCAGTGTGACCTTAGGCAGGTCACTTGACCCCACTGCCTTGTTGAAAAAAAATGGAAAAGAAAAAAAGAAAAGAAAATCCTATATACAGCCCTGAGGAGGCTATGGGAAGGGTCATTTCCAAGGAAGAGACTGAATTTGATTTAGAATTTTTAAAAGCAGAATTTCTTAGCCATTTTTATATTACTGAAACCTCTATCAGTTTGGTGAAACCTATATAAACCTATCAGATAGAATTAAAAAGAAAGTTAATTATGATGAAACACAAGTATATTTTTTCTACCAATATTCACAGATCCCATTGAAACCTATTCTCAGTCCCCCTTGGAATTCCCACTTTAAAAAATGGGTGGATTTCAATAGTTGAGGCTGAAGAGAGGATGGTAAAGGCATGGAAAGGGGAAATTTCAGAAATGGTTTGGAATATAGAATTTGATCTACGCAGTGGAAAGAATCCCACCTAGCAACATTAACATTTTACTAACATTTCCCATCCTCAGGGCTGCCCATGGCAGGATGGACAAGATTCTCTCTCTCTCTCTCTCTCTCTCTCTCTCTCTCTCTCTCTCTCTCTCTCTCTCTCTCTCTTTCTCCTGTTTCTGTCTGTCTGTCTGTGACTCTGCCTTTCTCTGTTCCTATCTCTGTTTCTGTCTCTCTATTTCTCTGTCTCTCTCTTTGTCTCTGCCTGTGTCTGACCATCAGTCTGTCTCTGCCTCTGATGCTCTATCTCTCCCCTTCTTGCCCCCTGGAAATCACAAACTCAGATACATCACTTACAGCTTAGAAAAAAAAAGAACTGAATCAAAAACATACAAAAACTGCTCCACCCAAATGTCTTTTCCTAGGGAAAGTGATAAATTTCCTGTAGAGACTGAATGTGCAGACACAGTTGGAAATAGCAATGAAAGCAAGAATTTGAAGAGAAAGGTCTTGGCTGTATTAGAGAATTGTTATGAATTTGAGGAATGCTGCCATGTAAGGGAGGATATTTTTTCAGGGGTATATTTCAAGAATCTTGTTTTTATTTCAGCACTGTCCACTGCTGCTTGATATTAAGTGGTCAGGGGATCTGCAGGTCTTTGTAGAATCAGTGTGGTGCAATAGAAAAGATATTAGACCAAGATTTTGGGTTACTAAATCCAACTCTGCTTACCATTTTGAACCAGACCTGGGTTCAAATTAGGGTCACCTATGTGACTCTGAGTAAGGCACTTAATCTCTCTGGGTCTCAGTTTCCTTAAATTTATAATGAAGAGATTAGAAAAATTACCTCAAAAATTTATTCCAGCTTTAAACCTATGTATGATTTATGACCTGTTTTCTCATCCATAAAATATATAGGTTGGGTTAAATAATCTCTAAGGTCTCTATCATGTCTACATTTTGTGGATGTCAATAACTGAGAATCATAGGACACTCTTGAAAGTTCCTGTAGAAATGTTGAAGTCAATTACTAAGTCACCTCAATCCTCAGCCTCTGGATGCTAAAGATGGTTCAGTGAGATGCTTTTGAAGAGATTCAAAAGCAGAATCTCAAGCCTCAGTATTCCTAAGATAGCATGAAGAGCTTTGCTTCCAGATATTTAAAGATTGGAAGCTAAATACTCATAAAATATAACTCCTGTCTGTGCCTCCCAGTTCATTTTATACTCCAGAATGAATGAATAATTTTATTCATCCTCAGTCAAAAACTCTCATAAATATAAGATATCCTAGTCTCTGAGAATTCAAAGGAAAGATTTCATGTTTAATAACCACAGGACTCAAGAGTATGGATACCCTAGGTCATTTCTCCATCCTATGGCAGGGGAAAAAATATAGCTCCTGCCCTACTTATCCCATGTCTTTTGACAATGAAAATAAGCAATGTCTTTTAGAAGGAAAATATTCTGTCCTTTTCCTCCAATTTTTCTCATCGCTGTCTACCTCAGATCTACCCCCATTTAATCCATAACATAACATCTTCCTCCCTTCTTTCCATTATGTCCTCTGGATTTTTTTTTCTCTGTTAACAAATTTCCTTTTATTGTAGATCCATTCACTTCATTTTTTAAAAAAAATTTTCTTAGGCACTGAGAAGTCTGGTTCTTTCCAAAAGATACTATATCATTCTGGCCAAGATGGAGGAGAAAACACAGACACTGTGATCGTGCTCTCTCTTTCCCCTCAGAAATAACATGAGAGAAACCTCTTAATAGAAATTCGATCAACAAAACCCAGAAAGAGAAGCTAGGAAAATAACACCTACCAGGAAGGTCTGTCTCAGGGGACCATGGGTGAAACAGGAGATGAGAACAGAGGATGAGCCCTGGGGACAGCAGCTGGGGAAGGACACACGGTCAGTCTCAGTCACAGAGACTTCAGTGAGTGGAGGGAGAGAGATCCAGCTTTAGCTGCAGAGTCTTTGGCCCTGGGGGTGAAGAGCTACTGCAGGGTGAGTTCCAGCACAGAGTCTCAGAGCACATCTGGAGAACAACCAGCTGGGTCAGGGACCTGAGCTCCATACTTTTGGGAAGCCCTTTGCCCAGAACAAACAATAAACAAGCCCTCACCCCACCCCCACCCTTCAGGGCCTCAGAGCTCACTCAACATAAAGAGAATAACCCCCTCTCCCAGGGCCCAACCCAGTTTTCAAGGTCAACTCAAACCCTAAGGCTGAGGACCTCACTCCAGTGAAAGCAACCAGCACCCCCTACTGGCTGCAACTTGGAATTGCTAAGCCAAGTGAGCAAAGCCTCTAGGATCCTCAAAAGCAAACAACCTCTGAGAGACAGCTCCCCCCAACACAAGATGAAAAAAGGCCAGAGAAAAGGGGGGCCCATGGAGAAATACTTAGAAGGAACAGATTCAAACCCAGAGAGATCTAGCACTGCTGAGGAGAATATCAGTTTGTCTCCAGCCCAGAAAGACTTCCCTGAAGAAATCAGGAAGGAGGTCAAAAATCAATTGTAAAAACTGTGAAAAGAAACTCAAGAGAAAATTAACATATCTCAACAAGAAAATAAATCCTTGGAAAATGCAATTGGACAAATACAAAATGAGAATAACTCACTCAGATTTTCAATTGGTCAAACGCAAAAAGAAAATAAGTCTCTCAAATCCTCCATTGGGTAAATGCAAAAAGAAAATGATTCTTGCAAATCCTCATTTCAGCAAATGCAAAAAGGAAATGATTCTCTCAAAGGTCCTTCAAAAATAGAATGGACCTGGGGCATCTAGGTGGTGCAGTGGATAGAGCACTGGCCTTGGCGTCAGGAGTACCTGAGTTCACATCCAGCCTCAGACACTTAATAATTACTTGGCCCTGTGGCCTTGGGAAAAGCCATTTAACCCCATTGCCTTGCAAAAATTAAAAAAAAAAAATAGAATGGACCAGCTAGAAAAGGAGTTGCAAAAAGATAAGTGAAGAGAAATCTTCTCTTAAAAAAAGGAATGGAATCGGCTGAAACTAATGGCTTCATGAGACAACAAGATTGTGTTAAGCAAAACCAAAAGATCAAAAAATAGAAAGATGTAAAATACCTCATCAGCAAAACCACTGACCTCGAGAATCAATCAAGAAGGGAGAATCTGAGAATTATTGGCCTTCCTGAGAATACTGAAGAGAAAAAAAAAAACCTGTACTTAATATTTTAGGATTTAGTGATGGAAAATTGCCCTGATATCATGGAACCAGAGAGTAAAATAATAATTATTTTTTATTATTTTTTTAAAATACTTATTGAAGGAATATATCAATACCCTCCGGAAAGAGATCCTAAAATGAAAATACCAAGGAATGTTATGGCCACATTCCAGGACTATCAGATAAAAGAAAAGATCCTACAAACAGTCAAAAAAGAAAAAAAAATTAAATACCAAAGAGCCACAGTAAGGATTACTCAGAACCTGGATGCAGCAACATTAAGAGATCAAAGGGTGTGGAATGAGATATTCTGAAGAGCAAGGGAGCTTGGAATGTAGCCAAGAATCTACTACCCAGCAAAGTTGAGCCTTTTCTTCCAGGGAAAAGATGGACATTTAATGAAATGGGAGACTTTCAAGATTTTATGATGAAACAACCAGGGCTAAATAGTTGGACATCAAACAGGAGGCTCAAGAGACACATGAATAGCTAAAAAAAACTGCTATTCATTAAGATGAAACTGGCTATATACCCACTTGGGAATAAGAGTCTCATAGCTCTGGAAAATTATAATTTCATTAGAGAGAATATACAAAGCCCAAAGTGATGAACACTCATAACTTTTCTGTGACTCAGATAGAATGATTTAAAAGCAATACCTCCTTAAAAAAAAGGAACAGCAAGGAGATGGAAGGATGGAAGAGACTAAATATGGTAAATATCATTACATCAAAAGGTACAAAAGACCTCTTGTAATTGAGGGCAAGAAGTGAGGAGGTGAGAACCACCTGAATCTTCATCTCATCAGACTTGGTTTAAAGTTAACTTAGACCCACTTAATCAAGTTAATAAACTTATCTTACCTTTCAAGCATGAAAAGGGGAAAAGGGGAGGGGGAATGGGGAGGGGGAGAAAAAGGGGAACTAAAAGAAAGAAGGGAAGAAGGGGAAAAGGGAAAGGGAGCAAAAGGGGAGGGGGAGTCGATTTAAGAGGGCAAACACACTGAAGGTGGCAGTATTCAGAAACAAAACACTGGGGAATATGGATAAAGGGAAAAAAGGGGGAAAATTCAAACAGAAAGAAGATAGCAGGAGGGCAATAAAGAGATAGTAATTATAACTTTGAATGTGAATGGGATGAACTCTCCCTTAAAATTTAAGCAGATAGCAGAGTGGATTAAAAAACAGAATCCTACAATATGCTGCTTACAAGAAACTCATTTGAAGCAGAGAAATACATATAGAGTAAAAGTAAAAAGTTGGAGCAAAATACATTTTGCCTAAGTTGAAGTGAAAAAAAGCAGAATAGCTGTGAAAATAGATCTCATTAAATGAGATAAGGAAGGAAACTATATCCTCCTGAAAGGTACCATAGACAATGAAATAATTTCAATACCAAATATATATGCACCCAATGGGACAGCATCCAAAGTCTTAGAGGAGAAGTTGAAAGAGCTACAGAAACACATAGACCACAAAATTCTACTAGTGGGAGACCTCAACCTCCCACTCTCAGATTTAGATAAATTGAATCATAAAATAAACAAGAAGGAATTTAAGGATGTAAATAGATTGTTAGAAAACCTAGATATGATAGACCTAGGGAGGAAATTGAATGGGGATAGGAAAGAATATACTTTTTTTTTCTGTAGTACATGGCACTTACACAAAAATGACCATATACTAGGGCATGTTTTTTAATGATCAGTTGCAGAAAGGCAGAAATAATAAATACATCTTTCACAGATCATAATGCAATAAAAATCATATGCAATACTGGGCCAGGGAGATATAGACCCAGAACTACTTGGAAACTAAATAACCTCATTTTAAAGAATGAGTGGATCAAGCAAAACATTACAGAAAGAATTAATTATTTCATACTAGATAATGACAATAATGAAACAACATACCAAAACCTATGGGATACATTCAAGGAGGCTGTCAGGGGATATATATTATATCTTTAAATGCTTACATGAAAAAATTAGAGAAAGAAGAAATCAATGAACTAAATATACAACTAAAAAATTAGAGAAAGAACAAATTAAAAACCTCCAATTAAATACCAAATTAGAAATTCTAAAAATTAAAAAAAGAAATTAATAAAATTGAAAGCAAGTAAACTATTGAAGTAATAAATAAAACCAAGAACTGGTATTATGGAAAAAAACAATAAAATTGACAGACCTCTGGTTTAAAAAAAAAGAAAGAAAAAACAAATTGTTAGTGTCATAAATGAAAAAGGTGAAATCAATACCAATGATGAAGAAATTAAGTTAATAATTCGGAATTATTTTGTCCAACTCTATGCCAATAAATTCGATAATCTAAGTGAAATGGATGAATATTTACAAAAATATGTTTCCCAGATTAAATGAAGAGGAAATTTAAAACTTAAACAACCCTATCTCAGAAAAAGAAATTCCACAAGCCATTATTCAATTCCCTAAGAAAAAGTCTGCAGGGCCAGATGGATTCACAAGTGAATTCTATCAAACATTTAAGGAACAATTGGTTCCAATTCTTTATCAACTCTTTGAGAAAATAGGTGAAGATGGAACTCTGCTAACTCTTCCTATGACACCAATATGTTGCTGATACCTGAACCAGGAAGCATTAAAACAGAGAAAGAAAATTATAGACCTATATCCCTGATGAATATAGATGCAAAAATATTAAATAATATCTTAGCAAAATGATTATAACAAGTTATCACTAGGATAACACATTATGATCAAGTAGGATTTATCCCAGGAATGCAGGGTTGGATCAGTATTAGGAAAATTGTTAGCATAATTAATGATATCAATAACATACCTATATGAAATCATATGATGATATCAATAAATGCTGAAAAAGCTTAGAGAGTGTAGGAATAAATGCTTTGCTCCTTAGAATAATTAGCAGTATCTATCTAAAACCATCAACAAGCATTATATGCAATGGGGATAAGCCTGAGGCATTCCCAGTGAAATCAGGGTGAAACCAGGATGTCTATTGTCACTACTACTATACAACATCGTATTAGAAATGTTAGCCTCAGCAATAACAGAAGAAAAAGAAATTGAAGGAATTAGAATAGGGAAGGAGGAGACAAAACTCTCACTCTTTGAAGATGACATGATGGTATACCTAGAGAATCCCAAAAAGTCACCTACAAAACTACTAGAAATATTTAGCAAATTTAGCAAAGCAGCAGGATATAAAATAAACCCTCATAAATCCTCAACATTTCTATATATGACTAGTAAGATACAGCAGGAAGAGCTAAAAAGAGAATTCCCACTCAAAGTAACCTCAGACAAAATAAAATACCTGGGAGTCTACCTGCCAAGGCAGACTCAGAAACTTCCTGAAAACAATTACAAAACACTTCTCACACAAATAAAATCAGATTTAAATACGTGGTCAAACATGAACTATTCATATATAGGTCGAGCTAATATAAAAAAATGACAATTCTACCAAAACTAAACTACTTGTTTAGCACCCTACCAATCAAAGTTTCCAAAAATTATTTTAATGAGTTAAAAAAATTATGAGTAAATTTATATGGAGAAATAAAAAGTCGAGAATCTCCAGGGATTTGATGAATAAAAGTGCAAAGGAAGGTGGCTTAGCCCTACCAGATCTAAAAATTATATTATAAAGCATCTGTCATCAAAACTACCTGGTATTGGCTAAGAAACAGAGTGGTGGACCAGTGGAATAGACTAGGTGCAATAGCAGGAAATGATTATAGTAATCTGCTGTTTGATAAAACCAAAGAATACAGCTATTGGGATAAAAACTCTCTTCGATAAAAACTGTTGGGAAAGTTGGAAGTTTGAATGGAAGAAACTTAGATTAGACCAACACCTCACACCCTATTCCAAGATAAGATCCAAATGGATACAGGATTTAGACATAAAAAAACAATATTATAAGCAAACTAGAAGAACAAGGAGTAGTTTACTTGTTGGATCTATGGAAATGGAAAGAGTTTATGACCAAGGAAGAGATAGAGAATACCATTCAAAACAAACTAGATAATTTTGACTATATTAAATTAAAAAAAACTATTGTACAGATAAAACCACTGTAACCAAGATCAAAAGAAATATAGTAAATTGGGAAACAATTTTTGCAACTAGTATTTCTGACAAAGGGTGCATTTCTAAAATATACAGAAAACTGAGTCAAATTTTCCAAAAAACAAAAGCCATTCCCCAGTTGGCAAATGGTCAAAGACTATTAAAAGGCAATTTTCAGCTGCAGAAATCAAAGCAATCCATAGTTATATGAAAAATTGTTCTAAATCATTACTTATTAGAGAAATGCAAATTAAAGCATCTCCGAGATACCACCTCACACCTCTCAGACTGGGCAATATGACCAGAAAGGACAATGGTCAATGTTGGAAGGGATATGGGAAATCTGGAACACTAATATATTATTGGTGGAGTTGTGAACTCATCCAACCTTCTGGAGAAAAATTTGGGATAATGCCCAAAGGACAACAAAAATGTGCAGACCCTTTCATTCAGCAATACCACTACTGGATCTGTACCCTGAAGAGATGAAGAAAAAAGGGTAAAAACATCACTTTTATAAAAATATAGCAGCCCTGTTTGTGGAGGAAAAAATTGGAAATTAAGTGAATGTCCTTCAAATGAGGAATGACTTAACAAACTATAATATATGTATGTCATGGAACACTATTGTTCTATTAGAAACCAGGAGGGATGGGAATTCAGGGAAACCTTGAAGGACAGGGTGCTGGGAGTCTCAGGTAACAGCAGTGGGGGAGTCTCCTGAGCTACTCACCGAGGAGCACCGGACACAAAGTGGGGGAACAGTGGGGGACCCCTGCCAGAGCAATCACGTGGAACCCAGCCCTCAGGGCACACAGCAAGCAGCATGGTCTATCCCCAGCCCTGATCCAGGAAACAGAAGCAGGCAGAGCCCATAAGCAGGAGCCCCCAGGGCATGAGCCCATTGAGCTGAGGGAGGGGAGTGAAGAGAGAGAGACTGCAGAACTCTGTCCTCTGTTCCTGGAACAGGACTCTGGGGCTCTGACCACATTCAGATCTTGATCCCAGTCTAGGCACCACCATAGAACAGCAGGGCCCCCCCACCTCAGCCCCGTGGCAGAGGGAGGTGCTTATGGTCATTCACAGACCAGGAGGGAGGACAGAGCCTCACACACTGAGACCCTTGTGGGAGTGTCCCAAAAGCTCAGGAGCACCCCAAACCAGGCCCAGGCTGGGAAAATGAACAAGCAAAGAAACCAAAGGAAGACTATTGAGAAATATTTTGCAAATGAGCCGAAGAAGGATCAAAATACTCAGTCTGAAGATGAGGAAGCACAAGCTCCTGCATCTAAAGACTCCAAGAAAAACAGAAATTGGGCTCAGGCTATGACAGAGCTCAAAAAAGAGTTTGAAAATCAAATGAGGGAGTTAGAAGAAAAACTGGGAAAAGAAAGGAGAGAGATGCAGGAAAAACATGAAAATGAAGTCAGCAGCTTAGTCAAGGAAATCCAAAAAAGTGCTGAAGAAAATAGCATGCTAAAAACCAGCTTAGGTCAAATGGATAAAACAGTTCAAAAAGTTATTAAGGAGAAGAAGGATTTAAAAAGCAAAATTGTCCAGATGGAAAAAGAGATAAGAAAACTCCCTGAGGAGAACAAATCCTTCAGATAAAGAATAGAATTCAGGGAGATTGATGAATTTAACAAAAATCAGGAATCAATACTTCAAAACAAAAAAATGAAAAATTAGAAGAAAATGTGAAATATCTCATTGAAAAAACAACTGATATGGAAAACAGACTTAGTAAAGATAATTTAAAAATTATTGGAATACCTGAAAGTCATGATCAGGAAAAGAGCCTTGACATCATTTTCAAAGAATTACTACAGGAAAATTGCCCTGATATTCTAGAAGCAGAGGGCAAAATAGAAATGGAGAGAATCCACGGATCCCCCAGAGAAAGAGATCCCAAAAATCCAACCCCTAGGAATATTATAGCCAAGTTCCAAAACTCCCAATTCAAAGAGAAAATATTACAAGCAGCCAGAAGGACACAGTTCAAATATCGTGGAGCTGCAGTCAGGATCACACAGGACTTAGCAGCAACTACATTGGAAGCTCATAGGGTTTGGAATACAATATACCGGAAGGCAAAAGAGCTTAGAATGCAGCCAAGAATGAACTACCCAGCAATGCTGAATGTCCTCTTCCAGGGAAAAAGATGGACTTTCAATGAACCAGGGGAATTTCAAATGTTCCTTTTGCAATGGCCAGAGCTGAACAGAAGGTTTGATCTTCAGATACAGGACTCAGGTGAAGCATGGAGATTGGAGGAGAGGGGGGAAATATAAGGGACTTAATGAGGCTGAACTGCATGTATTCCTGCATAGAAATATGACACTGATAATCCTCATATGAACCTTCTCAGTTAATAGAGCAGGTAGAGAGAGCTTTTATAGTTGAAGCACAGGAGAAAGCTGAATTCGAAGTGTGTAAAATTCGAAGTGGTGTAAAAATGGAGTCAATAGAAAAAAAGGGAAATGGAATGGGAGAAAGAAAAAGGAGGGGGGGAATAGTCCAAGATATTTCACATAATAAGATTTTTTTTATTACAATGAGCTATTGCAATGATATGGAAGTGGGAAGGCAAGGGGGAATGAGGGAACCTTTGCTCTCATCAGAGATGGCTAGGAGAGGAAACAGCAAATATACTCAATGGGGTATAGGCATCTGGAGTAAGAAGGAGGGGGGAGCAGGGGGAAGGGGTGGGGATGGGAATAAAGGAGGAGAGGATGGACCATGGGGGGACATTGTTCAGATATAACACATTTTTTTTTTACTTCTTGCAAGGGGCTGGGATTGGATGGCCTGCCCAGGACCATAGGGCCAGGTGGATTCTGGGACTAAGGGGTGGTATGGGGGCTCAGGGCCTCTTGGCCCCAGGACCAGGGATCTGTCTGCTGTGCCACTCAGAAACCCTACAGCAGAGTCAGAGTGAAAGGAGAGAGAAAATAGAGTACATGGTAGTAGAGAAATAAGAAAGGAGGGAGTTGCAATCAGCAATGGCAAAGGTGGAAAAATATGGAAATAACTTTTGTGATGGACTTATCATAAAGAATGAGATCCACCCATGACAGAGTTGTTGGTGTTGGAACAAAGACTGAAGCACATTTTTTGTTATTATTATTTGGGGGAGGGTGCAGGGCAAGTGGGGCTGGGTGGCCTGCCTGGGGCCACATAGCAGGGTGATCTTTTGGTGTCTGGGGCCGGATTTGCTCCTGGCTCAAGGGCCAATGCTCTGTCTGCCACCCAGCCACCCCTACTATTATTACTATTTTATTTTATTTTGGGTCTTTTTTTTTCTTCTTTTTGGATTTTGCACGGCAGTGGGGATTGGGTGGCTTGCATGTCACATGCCTGGGTGATTGTTGGGTTTACAAGGCTGGATATGGGCTCAGGTGCTCATGGCTCCAGGGCTGGTGCTTCGTTCATTGCGCCACCTGGCCATACCTATAATTATTACTATTATTTTTTTAATTTTTTTTCTCTCCCCTTTACTTTTTTCACCCAAGCAAGTCTATCTATATTCATGGGGGGAGGGGCATTTTGCTTACTTGTAAACAAGAACATTTTATTAATGTAAAAAAAATTTGTACAAAATGAGAATAAAAAATGAATTTAAAAAAAAATTTCTAGGAAAACTGGAAAAAAATCAGTGGCAGCAAGTCACAGCAAAGGTGTGACTCTTTTCCCTTTTATCAGTTTTTCTTTTTTAAAAAATATTTGCTATGGTTGTCTGAAAGGGGAAAAGGAGGGTTAACTGGATAAATCTAGTTATTATATAAACAGAAATCCACAAAGTTTGATTTTTTAAATGTTTCTTAAAGAGAAAAGTAATGGAAGTTCAGTCTTTTTAATAATACAGTCTTTTTTGGGATAGCCAATTAAAACCAGATATGGGTGAGTTAGTCACCTGGAAGGAAGTATGAATATTATCTGCTGGAAGAGACCAGAGCCACAGAGCTAAACAGATGGATGGGCGGCAGTCTCTTCTGGAAAAGAGTGAAATGAAACCACAGAGAGTAGCCAAATGAGTTAAATGGCTATAAACATAATTTACAGAAGATGGAGATGGCAAGAGCACCACCACTTGGTGGGAGGAAAGAAAAATTTACAGAGTCAACCAAAACTGGCACAGATGAGACAGTTGATGAGGGGAGTTTGAAAGGAGAAGAAATAAGCCTGTCTCAAAAAAAAAGAATCCTGAAAGTTATGAAGATTGTATATGTCTCTATACAGTGTGATTGGGAAGTTGCTCACTAAGAGACATATTCTATGGGTATAAATGAAATCATCTCTGCTACTATTAGCTTATGAATAAAACCTACTAAGGTAAAGAGAAGTTAATAGCTTTGTCAGTAGAGGGAATAAATTGGAGTGAAATTACAGCTTATCAAAGTTTAGAAACCAGTTTGTTATGCTGAATGAAGTATTGAATTTTGAATCAGAAATACTAACTTGAATGGTGAACAAAATGAAAATGAAGAATATGGAAGTATAATGTTAATGAATGAGATTTTTTTTGTTTTTGCAAGGCAATGGGGTTAAGAGACTTGTTCAATGTCACACAGCTAGTTAATTATTAAGGATCTGAGGCCAGATTTGAAATCAGGTCCTCCTGCCTCCATTGCTGGTGCTCTATGCACTGCAACACCTAGTTGCCCATGAATAGGATATTAGATTGCTACACAGTCTAAAAATTCTTGGAAAAGTGTGACACAAATAAATGTTACTTAAATTCAGAAAGAGAATAGGGAAAGTTGTAAGACTAAGGAGTGAAAATAAAGGGAAAAAATGAAAGGAGAAGGGAGTGAAAGAGAGAAAAAACAGAGAGGAGAGGAGAAGGAAGGCAGTAGATTGAAAATAATATGTAGAACATGGCAGAAAATATGTGAGAAATTATTATCAAATAAGGGCAAGCAAAATAAATTACAAAGATCTAGTTTTGGAAGGAACAGAAGAAGTCATCCAGTCTATCCTCTTTATCTTTACAATGAGGAAAATCTGTGAAGAGTTTGGTCCAATGTGACACAACTATTGTAAAATTAGAACAAGAATAGAAGCCCAGATTCTCTGACTCCAGAGCCATATTTCTTTCCATTGTATCATGTAGTCAAATTGAACCTGAAAAGAGAAGGTAAAAAGTAGGATGAAAGAAATTAATACAGAACAAATCAATGAAAGACAAGGTATATTTCATTATTATAAACTCTAATGTGAATTTATTAGCTCCCACAATAATAGGAAAGATATCAGCAAAAGGAAAAGAACTAAAACCCAACAATTTTCTGCATTCAAAAGATAGACACAACATAAAAACACATATAGAGTGAAAAAGAGACTGAAATGAAATTTATCATGTTTCAAGTATTTAAAAAAAGTCAGTACATCAATAAAGATTTTATATAAAGTAACAATGAAAATTCAGTGTCTATAGAAATAAACCAGGGCATTTAAATTATATTGTTAAAAATAAACAATGAAAATATCATCAAGTAGATAAGAATTAAATGACATAGAATATTGCTTCTCAAAATACAAACGAGTTAAATTATAAAAAAAGAATTAAAAAAGACATAGAAACTAATACTACAATTGTAGGATACTTCAATGTTTCCCTTTTCAGAATGGATTATTTAAAGAAAAGAAAAATGGAAAGGCAAAATAGAGCTGATTTGATTGCTAGAATAATTAACCCTGGTAGATGTGGTAATTTCTAAATTAGAATGTTAAATTTATATGAGAAATCATAATTTAAAATGTAAAATTACAAAATATATCCCATTAATACTACAATATAATAAAAACTAGCTTTAAATAATGGAGACATAAGCAAAATATACTGATTTAAAGGAATTACAAAATACAGATTCTAAATAACAAATGGAATAAATTTAAAATAGTAGAAATAATTACTATGCTAAAGCAATGATATCAATGAAACATCATTATAAAATTCAAGAGATTTAGCTGAAGATGTTTTATAAGTTTGTCTTGCTACAAATATATTTAAAATAATTTAAAAAGGAAGAGTAGGGGCGGCTAGGTGGCGTAGTGGATAAAGCACCGGCCTTGGAGTCAGAGTACCTGGGTTCAAAACTGGTCTCAGACACTTAATAATTACCTAGCTGTGTGGACTTGGGCAAGCCACTTAAACCCATTTGACTTGCAAAAAAAAAAAAAACTAAAAAAAAAGGAAGAGTAATGAACTAAGTTTAATTATAATCTAGAAAATAAAATAAGCAAAATAATACCCTGAAAATAAGTACAAAAGAAAAATTTTAAAAATTAGAGAAGAGAAAAAAGGGAAATAAGAATTTTGAAAAGCAAAGATAATTAGGAGGTTAAAGAAACAAATTAACTATAGACAAAAATGTACTGTGTGCAGTATGCTGGTGAATTCAAATCTACATAGTGTCTAACTGAAATAAATCAACAACTGTCTTATTTTCAAAGAAAAGGAAAATAAAATTACCCAATTCAAATGTGATTAAGAAAAATTCATAATGAACTGAGAGAAAACAAAGGAAAGTATTTGAAATAATTATAAAAACAACAAAATTGAGAATTTAAAAAGAATGGATAATTATATATGAAATCCTTAAATTAACAGCAAAAAAGAAAATAGAGGTCAAAGAGAATATAAAATTCCCAAATTCAGAAAAAGGAAATTAAACAAATCCTAAATGAACTACTTATTAAAAAATACCTTATCCAAGTAGATTTACATGTGAATTATATTAGATGTTTTAAAAGTAATTAAAAGAAGACATTTTATCAAATTCTTTCTTACACAAGCAGGGTCATGGTACGAAAACTACAAAGTGAAAAATTATAGAAAAAAGCTGTAAATGAATTTCACTAATGATGACTCATTAAAACATTTCAAATTAAATCTTAGAGAGTACAACACTATTATATACATGTATGTTTACATATACATGTATACATTCATGTATATGTGTGTATGTGTGTATACCAATAAGATAAGATTGATTTATCTTTAGGGGAATAATGAACATAGTTAATCATATAAATAAAAAAAGAAACACATGATTATACCTATGAGAAAAGAAAAAGACTATGTTAAAATAAGTCAATAAATCATGATAATAATCTTTAAAATTTATAAGCATCAGAGGACTATTTAAATATGATCAAAAAGATTTCTTTAGAGTCAAGTGCTAGAAATAGTTCAATAAAGAAATACTTGAAAATTTCCAAATGAGACCAGGGTCAAAGGAAAAATAAATCTCTTCCATTATTATTTGAAATAGTTCTAGAAATGTTAGCTAAATAAGTAAAACAAGACAGAAAATATAAAACATAGGTAAAGAAGAAACCAAAAAAATTTATTTGCAGATTTATATTTAGCCCTTTTGTTTTATAGATACCACAATGGACTACTTAAGAGAATCAGCTAAAATTCTATCAAGATATATAACAGCTTTAGTAAAGCAGCAGGATGCCAAATTAATTCACAAAAATGACAAATTTCATTGAAAATAATTGCAAGTAATTTACAACACACTTAGAGAAATATATTGATAAACACCCTCACATCTTAAAAAGAGAGATTTATATATATGTATATATATAATATAATATATGTGTGTATGTGTGTATGTGTGTCTGTATATATGCATGCATGTGTGCATCATGTTACTGATATATCTATATGAATGTTAAATAGTATGTCATATCTATAACTATTTATATCCAAATCCATGTATATATTTCTCTATGAATAGAGGAGAGGGATAGGGAGAGAGATGAGGAAGAAATATATATATATATATATATATATATATATATATATATATATATAGAGAGAGAGAGAGAGAGAGAGAGAGAGAGAGAGAAACACAGAGACAGAAAGAGAGAGAGAGAGACAGAGAGACAAAGAAAGACACAGAGAGACAGAGAGACCAACAGACAGACAGACAGAGAGAAAGAGAAAGAGAAAGTGGAGTAGCTAGCTAACAAAAATGAGGGTTTTGGGGGCAAGTCATAGGGATGATGAATAATATCATAGGATTGATATGCCTTTTTTCACTAATGATAATGTTGATTTCATTGTTTTTCCAGAAAAAGAGTGGCAAAATAGGGTAGAGGTGGAGGAATATTACAGTAAAGAAGAAAAATAATTAGAGTATAAGATGATGGGTTTGGAGCTAACTAGATATGTATGGTAAATGTTCATCAATTAAGAAAATGCATCTAGAATAGGGAAGACTATGGGAAGTGCGAGATTGAAGGTGACATCATTGCAGGGAGGTAGCTAGAGTGTAGCCAAATACAAAAAGAAAATACTCTTTATAAAAGGAATAGAAACAGTTAATATAAACTGGAAAGAAATTGAAGAGATGAATAGAATTTTTAACTACTTAATGATAAGACTTTTGGAAACTATTTCATGGATGGGTAAAGGCATATGTTTATATCCCAGTTATGCATGGCACCTTCACAAAAACTGATTATTTATGAAGGCATAAAATCTTTATTAACAAATAGAGAAAAGCAAATATATTAAACACTTCCTTTTCTAACCACAATGAAATAAAAATTACATTCAATAAAAGGCCTTTAAAGAAGATATTAAAAATGAATTGGAAATAAAATAACCTAGTTCTAAAGAATGAGTTGGGGCAGCAAGGTGATGTGGTGGATAGAACTCTGGGCCTTGAGTAAGAAAGTTGTGAATTTAAATCTGACCTTAGGCATTTACTAGTTGCATGACTGTACAAGTTTCCTAACCCTTACTTGCCTTAGGTCCTCATTTGTCAAAAGGGGACATATTACAGAAGGAATGGAAGGCTACTCTAGTATCTTTATCAAGGAAATCCCATGACATGTAGGACACTATTGAATAACCAAATAATGATAAAAAGATGAGAGTCAAAGAACAAATCATAGAAATGATCAATAAGTTCATTAAAGATAAAGAAAACAGGGGTGGCTAGGTGGTGCAGTGGATAAAGCACCAGCCCTGGAGTCAGGAGTACCTGGGTTCAAATCTGGTCTCAGACATTTAATAATTACCTAGCTGTGTGGCCTTGGGCAAGTCACTTAACCCCATTTGCCTTGCAAAAACCTAAAAAAAAAGAAAACAATGAGATAGCACATCAAAATTTATGGAATGCAGTAAAACTAATACTACCTAAAAATTTATACCTCTAAATGATTATATCAATTTAAAAAAGCACAGATCAACAAATTGGGAATCAAACTAAAATAATAAAAAAGCAACATGTTTAATTAATTAATTTTTCCAATTATATGCAAAGATAGTTTCCAATATTCAATTTTTTTTGTAGATTTTGAGTTCCACATTTTTCCCTTCCTTCTCTTCCCTCCCTCCTTCCCTTAACAGTGAGTAATCTGATATAGATTGCACTTGCTTTACAGTGGGAGAATTCAGCCAGTTCACACTTGTCCATCAGAATGGACACCTAACTGTATGTTGAGTTTGGCAAAGTGGTTTTTAAAGTGGCATATATAATCAAGGTTCTCTTTTAGGTAGGTGCCTGGGCAGTTGCTTAATGTGGAAATCACAAATTTATATTCCTTAATTTTTTTAACGTTCATTGGTGCGATAGCATTTTCTAAACACCCATAGTAATAATTCCATCCATTGGTGAAAAAAATGGACAGAACTAAGCTTGTAATTATTTATTAATTTCTTAAAACTCATTATATCTTTGATGAAATACTATATTTTAATTCCCCCATTTTTGTTACTTCAGTAAATAAACATATAGTGTAAAGAGGAAAAGTACCAATCAGTGGATGACAAGCTGCCATTAGGTTTCATTTTGTGTTACACCCAAAATACCTCCAAAATCTTATGAGTTGTACTGGTGTTCCATGAACAGTGAAACCATTAAAAATATGGGACACAATGAAATAATAGAATTACAGATTTCAAGGGTTATCATACTGACCACTTTGGAAGTCATGGAAGTAGAAGAAAGAAAAGAGTAAGAATAGGTAGAATGAGTTTTGGTTCTGCATATGTTCCAACATTGGATGCTATGGTCACGTAACCACTTTCGCTCCTTAAGGATGTGTTTGCTTTCTGTGAGCAATAAAATACAATCTAGTTTTATACCTCTTTTTTTATTCTTATTTGAGAGTTAAATGCATGAAATATTAAAATATTTTTGATATATCTTTTAGTATATTTAAAATGGTCATTAGGGCAAAGATACAATTACTAATTTAATGAATCCCACTACTGATGTTATATATGTGTAAGTATGTTAAATGTATTTCCATATTAGTCATGTTGTGAAAGAATAAAAATAAAAGGGGAACCAAACCATGAGAAAAATAATATAAAGCATAAAACAAATTCTAACTTAAAAATAGTTATACTTTTGCTTTCTTTCAGGCTCCCTAGTTCTTTCTCAGAATGTGCATGGCATTTGCCATCACAAGCCCTTTAGAATTACCTTTGATTGCTGTATTATTGAGAAAAGCTAAGTTTATCATAGTTGATCATCACACAATGTGGCTATTAATGTGAACAGTATTCTCCTGGTTCTGGTTATTTCACTTAACACCAGTTCACACAAGTCATTCAACTTTTCTGAAGTCAGTCTGTTCAAGATTTCTTAAAAAATACTATTGCTCCATCACCTTCATATACAATTTGTTCAATCATTCCCCAATTGATGGGCATCTCCTAAATTTCCAGTTCTTTGCCACCGCAAAAAAGAACTGCTATAAATATTTTTGTACGTATGGGTCTTTTCCCCTTTTATATAATCTCTTTGGGATATAGACTTAGTGGTATTCCTGGATCTAAGGGAAAGCACAATTTTATTGCCCTTTGGGAATTAAAAAAATCAACAAAATTAAAAAAAAAACAATTTAACACCAAAATACAAATCCTGAAAATTAGAAAAGTTAATAAAATTTTAAAAATTTAAACTAATAAAGAAATAAAATAAGTAGGCTTATACAAAATTAAACATTGGCTAATTTGACTTAAAAAATAAGAAAATAAAATTATCAGGATCCAAAGTGAAAAGTACAAATGCACATCCATTAAAGATAAAATAAAAGCAATTACTGGGAGATATTTTGCTCAATTACATGTTAGTAAAGTTAATAAACTAAATGAAATTGATGAATTTTTGCAATAATATAAATGCTCATATTAGCAGAAGAAATAGACTACTTGGAGATTCCTCTCTTAGAAAAAGAAATTAAACCAGCCATAAATGGACTCCCTAAGAAAAAATAATCCAGAACCAGATGGATGTATAAATAAATTCCACAAAATTATAAAGAATCAACTCCAATACTATATAAACTGAAAAAAAGCTACATTAGTAGCTAAACTCCTCTTAAAGGCAATCTACAATGAGAGCCTCTACTTTCTCTACTCTCACTCTCTTCTTATCTTTTTATAATTTGTTTTCTAACCTTATTGTTCCACTAAAACCGATCTCTTTAAAGTTACTAATTTTCTTTAGTTGCAATCCAATAGTCTTTTCTCCATTCTCTAGAAGAGGAAATCTGTCCTGGGAACACTGAAGAATTAATTTTCAAGTAAGATACCAAATGACTGAAAAGAATCATGAACATTATTTTTGCTCTTGAATAAAAAAGACATAAATTAAGATTTCATGAGTAGCTATGGACACAGATGCCTTTTCCCCCTTTCCTATAAAATCTTTATAAGAATAATCTATAGGTATATTGGGGTCTTTCTTCATGAAAATATGAGAAGGAAATATATTGGTTTTTTCCATGGTCTTGCAATTGACTAAAAATTGCAAACAATACAATATCCTTCTGTCTTTATTATTTGACTATTTTTTTAAAGCATGTGAAAGAAATGAAGACATAAAGTCTCTCCTCCAATAAGATGTCAATCAGAGATGTGTTAAACTCATTCAAGACTCAGGTAGATATAACAAGAAGGATAAATATGATTACAAGTATCTGATTATTTTTGCATTATTACTATTAAACAGCATTGTTGTTGTCTGTCCTTTGTTTTCAAAGAAAAACAATAACATCAATGTCTTAATTCATGGATGAACTGGATTCAAGTGAGGTCAGGTTACACAAAGTGATCACTCTCATTCTTTTTTAAGCATTTAAGTCCAGGGGCAAGATAAAATTCAATATGACAAGTGATGGTATACAGTGGCATCTTTGATGTATGAACAAGCTCTAAGCTCTCTACAACGTCTCTTGCTATTGGAACAACTTATTCTCATCTGTTCATTTCATGGGGTGTGGAGGAAGGGAAGTCTTCACATGCTTTAGGTAAACACCTCTTTAATTCACCAGTGTGTTTGCTTACCCTCAATCTGGTTTTGACCTGTCTGCTTAGATGATTTATCAGGGTGTGGCTACTGTGTATGCTACAACTTGCTAGAGGTGAGTTTTATGTAGTCCCCAAAGATGGATGAGCAACCCTGAAAAGGGCTTAGGAAAGCCCTCAAACCAGAAACACTAGTTTTCCCTGAGCACCCCTTACACTCTTTTGAACACTGTATAAAATATACAGATATGTTAGCTGAAGAGATGTCCAGTGCCTTTCGTCCTTCAATATACCTCATTTTCAATCCATCCTTCAAATATCTACTAACATAATCTTTCTAAAGTAATTTTTCTCTGCACAGTGTTCTATACAAAATTTTTGATGGTTCCCTATTTCCTATCAATTAATTAGTGAGCTTTTGTTAATCATTTCCTTATGAGTTAGAGGAGCCAGAAAGACAAAATGTGAAATAATCCTCATTTTTAGGAGCTCCCAAATGAGACAAAATGCACATGCATACACTTATGAAGAATTAAAAGAAAATAAATATAAGGTGGTTGGATGTGATTTGCTAGCTACTGGGATTCAGAAAAACTTTATAAAGAATATGTTGATGGTACAGAGTCTTGATGGAAGTGATGAAAGTATTCTAGTCATAGGAAACTACCTTTACAGAGGCATAGAGAGGGAGGATTGCATACAATGTTTCTAAATATCAAAGATTCATTTTCAGTTCTTTAGTGATGATCATGGTTTTGGTTTTTTGTTGTTGTTTTATTTCATTCTCTATAAAATGTGTATAATAACCCTGGAAGAATTATCATTTGAGTCTTTATTACATTGACTTCCACCATAGCAGGTGTTTAACAAATGATTGAATTTGGGAAAGTAACTAGCTCTTGGAGCTTCCTTTTATACATACATATGTATATATATATATAAATATATATATATAATGGGAATAAATACTATGTTAAATATTTACTTTAGTATATTGTGAGGAAAATATTTTGTTAATTATTATACAAAAAAGAAATTTAAGCAATTATAATTATTAAGTTACATTATTATATTTTTAGAAATCATATTACTATTAATTTTACAGATCAAGAAATTGGGATCCAAGAAACTGAATGTTTTTCTCAATTCATTTAATACAATTCATTAGTAACAAAATTAAGACAAGAACCTAAGTTTCCATGCTCCTAGCCAAGTTTTATTTATATGACATAACCATCATATTTTACAGAAGAAGAAGAAAATGAGTTCCAGAGCAGTTTTTAAATTAATTTCATTTGATCTCACAGTACTCTATATATATATTTATGCACTTAGGTTACTATTTTATTATATTAATTTATGTATTTGGCTCATTTCTTCCTCTTATATTATAGACTATATGAAGACAGGAACTCTGCCTTATTTACCTGTGAAATCTTCAGTGATTACAACTGATTTATACATAGCAGAGAAAATATCAAAATACCATTTTCTCTCCCATTTTCTCACAGTTCCTAAAAGTTGAAATACTTTGTGTTGTCTGAGGAAAGTTAATGCAAAAGTACTTGTATGCTAATTTTCCTCCAAGTAAAACATAACTTTCTGAAGATTCCAGGAAGTAAATACTCAGAGCTCTCAAGGGACCTGTATTAAAAATTGATCTGTCCTACTTTGGGATAGGATGGAGATAGTGATACTCTGCCTCAGCATCATGTTCTCCATCAATATTTCTCTCCTTTTGGGCACCAATTAAGTTTTCAAAGTTGAATCTCTATAATTGGGTCTTTGAGACATTATCCCTTAAGCACCCTAAAGTTTCTAAACTCTGCACATTTCAGCTTCCAATTTTAAATTGCCTCTGGGAATAATGAAGTCCCCTTAGAGCAACAAGAGATTTGAAAGGTTTTCCTCTAAGACCAGTCCAGAATTTCTAGAGATTGTGAGGACCCTAGAAGAGAACCACTAGTTAACTGCCCAAGGGCTGCAATGTTTTTTGTTTTGTTTTGTTTTGTTTTTGCTACATATTCTTATACTCTCCCTTTCACAACAAGCTTCCTGTTTTATTATGTAGCTCAAAAGATTTTCTTGAACCAACTCATGGGCTTTCCTTAGAAGTATTTTAAAATATCAAGATCACCTGAAAATAAGACTCTTACCTCTGCTGCCACATCTATACAGTTTGTCTTCAGGTTGGTTTATTAGCAATGGGATTCCCTCAATAGTTGTTACTTAGCTATTTCTCACAGTATATGTAACTGGTAGCTCTCTCTATTTAATGCAAGAAATCTCTATACACAAGTGTTCATAAACTTTTGTATATCAGGTTCCCCCTTGGAAATGTAATGAAACCTGTAAACCCCTTCTCAAAACCATGTTTTTAAAATCCCTGAAGGAAATGTTAAATTTCAGTTAGAACACAGATTCTTTATCTTTTTTGTGTGTCATGGACCCTTGGCAATCTGATGAAGTCAATAGATCTCTTCTCAGAAATATGTTTTTAAATATAGGAATTTCTAAGGAAAATAGAGGTTAGTGGAAATTAATGTTGGTGAAGTACTCCTTGAATATAAGTTGAAAACTATCCATTGAAATCTATCCATCAATTCCTTAGGAAGTTTAATATGCCCCAAGTTAAGAATTCCTCTTTTAAGAGTATGTACACTGTGAGATATAGCAGAACTAGATCTTCAAATATACTATAAGGTGGTAATTATCACAACTATCTGCTTTGGATAAGAAAAATAAGGGTGGATCAGTGAAGTAGAGTAGATATATACTATGGCAACTCCATATTTGATAAATGCAAAAATTAAGACTTTGGGCTAAGAACTCACTTTTTGATGAAAATTTATGGGAAACTTGGAAAGCAATCTGGCAAAAATTAAATATAAATTGATATCTTACACAGCTTACTAAATAAGGTCAAAATGGATACATGATTTAGATATAAAGAAAGATATCATAAGTAAATTAGAGGGACATGGAGCATATGACCTATCAGACAAATGAATAAAAAATTATGAATAAACAAGAAATAAAGAGCATTGTAGGATTATTTTAATTATATTAATTTTAAAGGATTTGAACAAATAAAATCAATGTAGCCAAGATTAGAAGGAAAGCAGACAGCTGGGGAAGTCAGTTTCTCAGATAAAGGCCTCATTTCTCACATATATAAATAATATAGTCAAATATATACATATATATATATAAACATACATATATATATAGTTTCATAAAAATGCTCTAAATCATTATTTATTGGAGAAATTAAATTGATTTGAAGCTGTTCTGAGGTATCATCTCCTACCTCTTAGCCTGACTAAAATGACAGAAGAAAATTTCAAATGCTGAAGAAGATATAGAAAAATTAGACATAACACACTATTTGTGGAATTGTGACCTTATTCAACCACTTTGGAGAATCATTTAGAATTATTCCCAGAGTCATAAAACTATGTATACCTGTCAACTCAGCAATATCATTATTAGGGCTGTTTCCTGAGGTGATCAGGATAAAAAGAAAAGAACCTATCTGGTCCAAAATATTTATAGTATCTCTCTTTGTGGTGTCAAAGAACCAGAAATTGAGGGAATGCCCATCAATTGTAGTACAGTTAAATAATGAGGCATATTAGACTTCCTAAGGAATTTATGGATAGATTTCAGGGAGTCTATGCAGCTGTATTCAAGCTGTGGTATATGATAGTGATGGAATGTTATTGTGCTATAAGAAATTATTGAGCAGGTTAATTTTAGAAAAACCTGGAAATATTTGCATGAAATAACAGTTAAAGGAGCAGAACTATTGTATGCAATAATAGTAACGTGGTTTAAAGAGTAACTATGAATGACTTAACTATAATGAGTAATGTGATCATTCAAATCAACTATGAAGGAATTATAATAGGAAAATGCTATCCCTTTCCAGAGAAAGAACTGATATATGAAAGTATGTATTGTATGATTCCACATATAAATCTATATTAAATGTTGGTCTTCTTTAATAAAGGTTGAGAGGGAAGAAGGGAGACAACAGAACTCAAAATTTTTCATAATAAATAAATGGATAAATTTTTAAGTATGTACAACTGCCTAATGTTTAAATCATCAAGAAAACTTTGACAAAAGCTGCAGACCAAATTCTTGACCTAAATAAGGAAAACTGAGGGAAAGGAGGGAGTGTGATATTTATGGAGAAAGTAGTTGGTGGCACAGGAGATGAAGTGCTCTGTTTAGAGTTAGAAAGATATGACCCGAACAAGGACCCTGTTGTCCTCAGTTTTCTCCTCTATAAAGTGTGGCTTATAACCAGACCTACTTCATATGGTTGTTATGGGGATCAAATGAAATATTTGTAAAAAGCTCTTTCTCTCTCCATATCTATCTGTCTGTCTGTCTGTCTGTCTGTCTATCGTCTATCTATATATCTAAAGTAGGTTTTTCCTCCTCTTCTTCTCTATTCCGTAAGTGTAAATCAAGTACTAGAATATAGAGGCAACAGAGTGCAGCATGAATTCTAGTGCTAACTCTATCATCATATTTTAGTAGAATACAGGGCTCCAGGTCTGTTTCTTTATTTGAGAAATGAAGTTGACCTAATTTATCTAAAAGATCTTTTTAAATTATACCATTCTATTATATAGTACTTCCTATGAAAGTCCAAAATTTTATATTACAAAATTTTACTGGTTTGCTTAGTAGTTCATGTTTCTATATAAAACACATTCTTCACAACTACCTTGTGAAATAGATACAAGTATTTTTATCCCAGTTTCTTAAAGGTTTCATAAATATAAAAAGTAATTATTTTTGCTTTGGTCAGACACCTTGAGGATTTTCCCCCTCTCAGATTATTTTTGATTATGCAAAAGAGGCTTGTTTTGTTTCATTTCTTTCTTATCTTCCTTAATCATTGAGAAACCCTGAGGACCTTGCTGTCCCAGTTCAATTGTTTTTACCAAGTAAAAATGATCATTCTTGGCCTCTTTGCCTCATCTCTTTCTTGCTTAACCTTAATCAATCAATGTTCATTGTTTCAATCAATTTGTGTCCCGAGAAACACCTATTTAGTCTTAAAAGACCAGGTTCTCCTGTATTCAGGGTTATCTCCAGTCATCCTGATCCATTTTGGGCCCCTGGGCCCAGGTGGCTCCAGAGAAGACAGTGAGACTGGTGACTTTGCATAGCTCCCTCCTCACTTAAAAGTCAATTCACTTGCATGTCATGGAATTACCTCCCTGATATCTTAGTCTTCCAGAACAGTAATCTCATTTACTATATAAGGACATTGATGTTTACAGAATTTAAATAATTTACTTGGAGACAACTTATCTGTTTTAATAGTTTAAAAGTATATTATGAGGATCAAATGAAATAATCAATGTTTAAAGAGATTTGTTATGATTTTGCATGATAAAAATTGACGATTAAGCCTTATACTTCATAACAGTGTCATGTTTAGAATTGACTTTAAATTATTCCTATTGTAAACACTGGAAACTCAAATGTGCCAGGATGAGAAACTTTGAGGATCTTTGAGATGATTTCAGAGACTACTTTGAAACATTATTTAGTCTGTCAAAGCAGAGAAATATTCCTAGACAATATGGAGCTGGAGCAAAATTCTACCACTTCCTTGGGAATATAAATATCTATGCTATTACATATATATAAACTACAAGATCCCCTGGCCCACTTAAAAATGGACTTCAGTAC